>NW_015387980.1:49643-71776 GCF_001527695.2 Protobothrops mucrosquamatus | reverse complement strand
TCCTATTATCATATCCTGCTTCCCAGGTGATGGGGCTAATGACTCCTAGAGTTTGGGTGGGGCATGCAGATTTTCTCTTTGTCTTCTTGATTGCTCTGGCTTCAACTTTCTGATGGTTTTACATCTGCATTTGTATGGGGCTAGCTCTTGCTTGGGGGCAGGGACTTGGGGACAAAGTTGGTTTCTGCTTTTTAAAATATATTTCCTCAAAATAGCTTTCCTTGATTTTCTTTTCTTGCAATAATATTCTCTTTTATCAATCTTGAGTTAGTAAATTTCTTAGTATTTTGATAACAATTGAATATAAGAATTTTTCTAGTATTTCGACAAGTAACAACTCATCAATATAAATCTTGAATGGATGAGCTGCAATGTTCATTTTTTCCCAGCAATTATTATTGTTATTGTTATATCATTCTGCTAAGGTCCAGCAGTACAAACTATTGTTCAAATATATGTTCTTCAAAAAGCAGGAACAATATTTTGGCAAAATAACCATCATTCAATCCAAACATGTTCATCAGCTTATTTTACTGGAACTCATAATTCACCTCTGATATCATCCACCACTGACCATGATCCTTGATTTTGAAAAGGAAAAGAAGTGGTTCAAGCATGCATTTACAATGTTATCTTAAGGCATTTAACTGGGAGAACATTATTTCAAACTCGGGAGGATTTACTTCAGCAGTGTTGTTTCAGATTTGAAAAAGAAAAATTGGGTAGGGGACAGGGAAAAAGGATTTTTAGTTGGGTTAGAAATGAAGAGGCAGGCACCTTTTAACACTGCTCTATTTATTTATGGAGCTGATTAAATCAGCTAATATTTCATCCAGGAGAAGGGAAGCTACAGGAGGTAATTTCTCTTATGGAGCCATACATCTCACTAATACTTCCTCAGACAGTTGGCTTGAGACTGAACCTTTTCTTATAGTAAAGTTGATATTTGCTGTTACAAAAGGGTGAAGTGTCATTCCCAGTTTTAGAACCTGACCAAACTCTGTGGTGATACTGCTTGTTATAGCATATAAGCTCCCACCCAGTATCCATTTTGTAGATCCTGATCCTGTTGCTGAAATGTACTGACAAAGCACAGAATGATGGTGACGTTTCATTTTTTGACAGTAAATGAAATTAATGAAATGTTCTTATACACCAATTAGCAAAAATGATACTTGCCAGTTGCAAGAAAACTACACACAACATTACTGTCACATCTTCCGGAGCCGTCACTCTCATTGAATTGTTAAAAAGAAAAATATGTTCTCCTTAGCAAAATTTTCTGTGGGTCTTCATTTTGCCATCTTTTCTACCTGCCAGGGTTGCTATGGATATATAAAACAATAGAATGGAAAGTAAGGTGAAGATGAAAAACACACCTACTGTAGCCAAACCCTTCCTTCCTGAGGTAATTCTAAATCTATGATGGGTGAGTCAGTTACTGTACTCTGCTTAGTCTAACTGGTTTATACTAGCACCTCTGGGTAACTCATATTTACCTTAAGGTCTTAACTTAGCTTAAATCACACAATACTGAGATCACATGTCCCACAAGATTTTGGCATATCTCTATACTTACACTGGTTTGAAACTCACAACCTCACCAGACTTCTGCCATCAGTATCTAGAAAGTTGTTGCCAGCGGTGTCTGAATTGCTGCAGAGAGATCTCATTTATTAACTGGTGCCATCTCTGTCACACCCATGCTATGTGATATTATCCTTTCAACAAAAAGGAATTGTGCATTTGGCATGCATCACCAATTGAATGACTCTCTGAGGTAGGTGGACAGTTGAGAGATGTGAAAAATAAATTAAAAAAAACAAAAAAAAACTTTTCAATTGCTCTCTACAACTAATTAATCCTTTCCCTGCTTTAAGGAAGAGAGCGTCTGTCCCTCTGCTTAGCCCAACTGATTTAATAGGAGCCATCTGTGAATAGCCCCACAGGTACCTGGTAGAAACCATAATTACATCACCACATTATGATGTCATTGTGCATGTTATGTCATTTGCAACAGTTAAAACAAGAAAAGAACAGGCAGTACATATCACTTGCACTATGACTTTGGCCATGTCCTTGTCCCCCTTTTCTCCCTGCATATGCCCTTGACTAATCAGGAGTTTGAAACAGGGTAAGGACAAGAACATTCATTTTGAGTACTTCGTAGATCACGGGTGTCAACCTCGCTGTGTCACATGACGCGTTGTGACGTATCGTGACTTTTTTCGCATTGCCGGAGCAGGGGTGGGCAGGGCCTCTGCATGATGCAACCAGCCCGCAGCTGGCAGTTTGACACCCCTGTCGTAGATGAATGAAATCAAACTAGTATTTAATATTTTTATTTGGCATGCATTTATTTCTAAGCTTAATACAAGATCTGTTTTTGTATACAACGATACCCCTATAAGATATAGGTTAGGCTGAAAGAGATTGATGGTCCAAAGTTACCCAGTGAGCTTCTATGATTGAGATTGACTGGAACCAATTCCTCTCTGAACTTGATACCAAAATCGAGGAAGACTCTGCTTGTTCTGACTTAATACATATATTTACTAAGTTTCCTTTCCTGCACAAGTCTTGCCATTGAGTGTGTATAATCCTTCTTATATCTCTCAAATAAAAGAGGGTTGTTGTTTTTTTTTTTTTTTTAAAAAAAGCTGATTCTTGGGAGCTGGAAGATCTTTAAAGCTATCAGGACTCCAACAAACTCCACCTCCAGATCTAACAAAATATCAAAGAGATGTCATCACAACCCTTTGAATTACTATCACTTTGTGCTAATTTTTAAAGCTAGTGTTTCCAAAAGTCTCTCTTGGTTTCTGACCAACTAGGAAACTTGAATTGTTTCATGCTTTTCCACCTTTGGCTTAAAACACAATCTACTATGAAATCATTGTTTCTCTTCCTTCACACAGAAGAATGGGTTAGGACTCTTTTGAAGTGCACTACTTCAAAGTGACAGGAGAACTGAAGGGGTGGTAACAGATAAATCTCAACTTTAATATCTTCATCTCAAGACTTCACTAATAGCCCCAAAGATATATCTATATATTTCATTACTGCACTTCAGATAAAAGAGCAGTCCATAAATTCATTAGCAAGTAATGGAACAACTTCACTTTATCTTTGTCTATTCACAGGCCTAAGGTTTTCATTCTGTGCCAGGAATCATACATCACAGTCAACATGTTTGTCTCCAGAGCCAACTGAGAGAAAGTGGGGAAAAAATTACTATTAACAAGAGAGTAATTGCATTCAGATAAATTAATTATTAGTCACTCTGGACTGATGGGAAAAGCCCACACAAGGTCTATCAACTGAGTTCCCAAGAACTCAGAAATAATCAGATATAAAATCATAAAATAATCTGAGATTTGTCCTTTCTGGTCTACTGGTTTTGGCTTCACATATTTGTTAATATGACATAGCTTATTTGTTTTAACTTTACATGTGGAGTTAGGGTTTTTTTTTTCCAGAAAAATTAGGGCAATCATATAAATAATAGTCACAGGAGACAAAGGTCATTTGATGGCAAATAGCACTAGGTTAAGCAGAGGAAGCTGTTGAGGGATTCTAAAATATAATTCCCTCAGAAGCACAGGATATGGATTAGTGAACAGGTGATGGAAGGTGTTTAGGAGGAATTTAGATAACCACAGAGTGCAGATAAACTTGGCAAAGATTAAAATTGAACAAAGAGATATGGAGGGGGAAAAAAGTCAACAGACTGATGAATACTCTCTTGAACTTTTAGCCCAAATGCCTTATTTCAATATGACATATAAATTGATATATAAACTTATTCTCTAGAAACAGTGGATGGGTGTAACAGATGCTTAAGCCACTGAGTTCTCAATCTACAAAATGTTAATAATTTGTACACAGAGGATAGAATTTCTGATCCCTAACATTCCTGCTCGGCCATTTTTAGTGCAGTGGTCATCCTGTGTCCAGAATGAGATGCTGAATACAAATTTTATTTTATTAGTGCCCAGTAACTAAAAATCTCTATTTGTGAATCCAGAACCAATCTGAGAAAAGGTGAAACAATCAGATGACTGAATAACCACATTAATTGGTGGATAACTACAGATATGTAGGTAAATATTAGACTTTATTATTACAAAGTTACTAGTCCATGTAACAAATTGTAAACAAATATATAAAATGCTTTGGTGTTATAAAAATATATGCAAAGATAGTAGCAATAGCATTCATATATTAATTTCCATAAATTTCCATATAATTATTCCTTTGCTGATAAAATTTCACCATTGACTCCAGCATCCTAACTGCATGATTCCGAAGTTCCAAAGCTATGAGCAATGTAAAATCTGCATTGTTGTGAACAGCGGAGTGATGTGTTAGAGCAAATAGTGTACTCAGACTGTCAGTTAACAGATGTAAATGTTAAATTAATTGCCTTGGGAAAGCCACAGTGGATACTTGGATTGTTATGTTATTTTAATGACTCCACTTTGAAAGGACAAAACCCCAAATGAAATAGCAAAGACTGTTAATCGGAGGTCTTAAGGGGAGTGGTAGTTACTCCACTCTCACTGAGAGCTACTGAGCTACTCACCCAGAGCTGTTCACATAATCCAATGGCCAACATATGGTGGGATTTCTTATTTGTATTTAACTGAGTTGTACTTCATGGAATAATGCACATGTTTTGCTCCTATGAGAAAAGCTTTCTTGTAGATTTGGAGTGAGAAATTTTCCCTGCTGACATTTAGGATCCTTTCAGTAAACACTTTTTTAAAAAGACAGCTACATTTCCACTTTAGGAAAAATTTGCCTTATTTTGTGACTGATCACAATTTTAATGGTAAAGAAAGAGTACTTTAGTTTACAACCAATCCTCACATCTATGATCTTTGTAGGTCTATAAAACAAAAGAGACTGAAGCAAGATGCTAAGAATCATGGCAGTTTTACTTAGTGACCACTTTCCTTAATGACCAAATTACTGGCCCCAATTGTGATCACTAAATGAGGACTCCTTATAATAGTTTCCTGAATCTCATAGGTGGGAACTATCCAGATCTCTGGAGAGATATTATTCTAGAGGGCAGGCATCACGACAGAGAAGGCATGCCTCCCGGGTTCTGATGATTTTGTTTAATCAAAATGTGACTTGGCCTAATCTCATCAGATGGGCAGAAACTGGAACCTGGCAGTCTCTCAAAGAACCAGACCCTACTCCAGGGGTAGTCAACCTTGGCTCTTTTATGACTCGTGGACTTCATTTCCCAGAATTCCTGAGCCAGCTTAGCTGGCTCAGGAATTCTGGGAGTTGAAGTCCACGAGTCATAAAAGAGCCAAGGTTGACTATCCCTGCCCTACTCCATTAAGGGCCTATAAGTGTTAAACCAATACCTTGAACTGCACCATGAATTGGACTGCTTTCTTGAGATTTCCTGTTCTTGTTCTCATGTTTATTTTACAAAAAGGAATAAAAACCAAGCAAACAAAAATACCAACTAAAAGTCTAGTCATGAGATACTAGGAGTCCACAAAAGGGCTGGAGAGCACAATGGGCCATGAAGTAGGCGTTGTCCATTGCTGTCCTAGTCATTGGATAGCATTATTGATAGCATAATGGTACCAATAAGTCCTTTGGATGCTGTCCTTCAGCTGTCAACATCACCCATCTTAGCTCTAAGTAATGGGACATAGTAAATCCTACTTGCACACATAACATTTACTTTAAGGCAATAATATATTTTCTGGTGACAAATTAAAAGGAAAATACATTAAAATGTTCAAAGTATCTGCAATTATTCATTTGGAATATTAGATTTAGTTTTTCATGTTACAGAAAGCTAAAGCAAAGCTAAAAAGCATTATAGGTATAAAAAGTCTAGAAGGCAAGTTGTACAAAAAAGTTGTAAGCTGCAAATGTTGAGGCTTAAAAATGTAGCTGAATTATAGTAAAGCCTGTTGGAATACATTCAAATCACTTCTCTGTGCATATTCATTCTCTCTTTTTTTTCTACAGAGAGAGAACGAGAGAGAGAGAAGACATTGATCTCTCTCAAAGGACTTCATTGTGGGGAAAAAGATTACAAGTAAAAAAGAAAACATTTTAATTTAAAACTATTGTTAGAAAGTTAGATCACAGTTGAGTATCATTGAGCTTTTTGACTTTCCCAAATCACTGACACGAGGAAATATCATTTCTTTTTCTTTTAAAATGTACGATCTCAACATTCAGTCCCTGGAGCTAAAAATCTGACAAGACCCCCACAGTTATTAAAGATAATAAATCAAACAAGGTAGATTCTGCATGTACAATAGGACAGATTTTACTCTCTTTTTTGCACTTAGAATGTTAAATGGTTTTCTTTTATTTCACCTAGCTCGGGTATCTTAAAAATAAGGAAAGGACTCCAGGGATGGTGAAAGTTTTATTAGATGTAATTATAGTGTCTTACTTTGGAAGATTTAAATGTATATCTTAATGGCATAGGCAGTTACCATGACTACATGTGATTGAGATAAAACATGCATTAACATTAAATATCTAGAACTTTGGAAATATCGGACCATATTTGCAGCTGTTCTCTTTGTGTGTGTGTGTGTCTGTGTCTGTGTCTATGTATTTCAGAGGATGGAAATTACTGTTCTTACAGTATATCACTGGCCCATGAAGTTGTTTAAATGCTATATCCATTCATCGGGTAATAAGCCCAACTGAAAGCAATGGGACCTCAAAATGTTTAACCTGCTCATGTCCTATAATGGTCATAATTGTCTCCCAAAAATTAGGATTTCTTAAAAAACAAAATGGATCATACAATGATGTTTCAATAAAAATGCTTTGTCTGCTTTTTTAAAAAACAAATTTGAATATGTTGCTGAATATGTCATCCAATGCATGCTTAATGATTGGATGGAAAGAAGTTTCTTTTTGAACATTTCAATTTAATTTTAACCAATTTTGAAGATAAGCCCTGCCCTCTTTTCCCATTACTTTACAATGGAAACTTTCAATACTCTTCCCAAGGAGTTTTTGTTTCAATCTGGAGCTGACTGGTGGCCTTCTAGCATCTACCTCAGCTTGGCTGAGCTACTATCTCCCAAAGTTTGGTTGGTTTCCCTTCTTGAGATTAGCCAGATCCCGGGTAGTGTGAGGTTTCCCCTTCACTCATTTCCTGATCTCCCAGAGGGCTGGTGCAGAGAAAGGAAAATCTGGTTGATAATGGAGGATGGCAACCAAGTGGCCAAATTTTCCACTCAATGGTCACCCCCAGGATGCTGGTCACCTCAGAAGAGGGGCTGGTCCAGCTCTGAAGGTCCATTTCTCTTATTCCTTCATGTACTCCTCTATTGCCTAAGTTGGGTTGTTTACAAGTGGGCTTTTGGATGAATTCAAGGTTC
Source organism: Protobothrops mucrosquamatus (assembly GCF_001527695.2). NCBI lineage: Eukaryota > Metazoa > Chordata > Lepidosauria > Squamata > Viperidae > Protobothrops > Protobothrops mucrosquamatus. Next base: position 64,388 of record NW_015387980.1, on the reverse strand, counting down.
TAGTTGTTGTGGCATAGGGCTTAGCTATCCAAAGGACTGCCATTTTTTCTGCCTGTCTAGAAAGACTTCACACACAGTAGGCATACCCCAGCTCCCATCATTAAAACAGTTGCATCGAATGGAGCCCAGTGGCATGACTTTCTGACACAAGTCTTGCCCTCAGGGGGGCTATGTCCCCAGATATTTGAGCTGGACTGACTCTAATGCCCTTTAAACAAGGCTATGACTTGACTCTTCCCCAGATAGTGGATAAGGAAGTATGTGCCTTGATGGGAATTTTATTAATATCGTGGGTGGATTAATCTCTAAGTCATTGACTTCTCTTTTTCATTGTACTGGATATGTTTATTCAAAACGTGTAAACTGCCCAGAGTTGTTATGAGTTGGGTGTCCTGTAAATTTGGTTTATAAATAAATAAATAAACTGCAGCAAAGTCACTAGAACAGTCACAATGAGATTTTTTTCAGCTGTGCAAACATATTTTGGCTGATATTAAGAATGTAGTTTTAAGATTGGCCTGCTCTGTCATCTCTTATTAATTTAGCAAGTGTATTAGGGGTTGAGATGACGAAAGAAATCGATCCCCACCATGAAGTACCAACAGCAATTTTTAGTATCTCAAATTAACAAACAGATTTGATCGAACTTAACGGTAAGTGGGGCTGGGACAAAATTTTTTTTTTTAAATTTAATTATTTCAGAGTTTATGATGCGGCTTGTTGAAGTGTCTACATATTACTTAGTCTATCATCTGTTATATTATTTAAGATATGTTACTCTATTTAATATATTTTATCTAGTTATTGCGTACATTATTTCAGGGGTCCCCAACCCCTGGTTCGCAGCCCAGGACCAGTCCGTGGCCTGTTAGGAACTGGGTTGTGTTAGCGACAGGCAAGAACATGAGCACACAAAGCTCTATTTGTGCAAGCAACGGATGTACATGCAAAACCATCCCATCCTCCCCCATCGCTGCTGCCACTGCCGCCAATCACAGAGCTGGAACGGTTGGGGACGGCTGCATTATTTAATATATATTTAAGTTTATACATTGCCAAGAAATGCAATTCATAAACAGTAGCTTATAAAAATGTTAAATTCATACTACTTGAGACAAAATAACAGTATAAAATTAAATAAATAAAACAAAACTTTATTAAAGCAATATTCATGAGAGTAAATTCTTATAGAAAGTGAAATGATTAGCAAAATATATGGTCTTACTTTGGTTTAAACATTGAACCTGTACATCTTGGCTATAAGCAGACAGCAACAAATTATGTGGAAGACATGAAAACCTGCCTATACAGTATATGAGAATGAGATGAAAGCAATTGTGTTCATTTTCAATTGTAACGGAACAGAATTTAGCTTTCTTTCTTTCTTTCTTTTGGTCAGTTTCCAATAGACTTTTAACATCATCTTGATGCCTTCTGACAGGAGAAGATATTTAAAGGTGAATTCCAAATGGGAATGGGATTTTATTTGATTTGATCCATATTTGACAGTTGGCAAAGAGGTATACCCTTGAATAGTGTTGTTTGTTATTTCCACAATGCAATCCACAGCCAGTGTTTAATCTTTGTAAGGGTTAACAAAGAGATTTGTATCTGTTGTAACTACATGTACAGTATGTGCAATTCCATCATTTTACATGTGTTTGTATGATTATAATATGCAATTTATTTCCACAAGGAAGCCTTATATTTTGTTCTGGATAAGGATTGCTTTACATGATTGCTGACCTACCCAGTAATATTCTTAATTACTGTCAGGAAATGAAGTTTTTTCCAAGCATGCAATTTACATGTTTTGACAGGCCTCTCAGCTGAAAAAAGGGGCAACCTGCTGATCTTCGGACATGCAGTAGCTTCTCTATATAGTGGCAAGATCACCAGTTTCCTGTTAATATTCCATTGCTCAATTATGAAGCAACTAATCTTTCAAAGACATTTCTTTTTCTTTTTTGCAGTGACTGGAATATTTCACTGTTCATCTGAAAACCATCAAAGCTCTCCGAATCATCCTTCAGCACCACCCATATTCTGAAAGTATTTAATTTTACACTTATTGGTACAAAATACTTTGCCTCATTTTCATTAATCCTAATGGGTCGTAAGAGAACCAATAAAAGTATAGAAAATCCCAAAGTTGAACTATATGAAACTACACAAGTTAAAATCCTACAAAACCACAACAGCTACAATATTAGTCCTGCTTTCTTCAACAAAAAGCTTTTTAATTTGTACTACTTTCAAATTCTTCTCACCAGAATTAAAGCTAACTATAGTACTGCCAGTCCATTCAGAATTGTTTAGTTGATGCTTGAAACTACAGCAAAATATTTGGGTTCTAGGGTGGAAAATTACCCAGCTGGTCAAAAATTTAAAAGTACCGTTGTCTTAGTTGCCATCTCATAAATAAAGGGGACAGCATAGAACTCAAAAATTGAATGAGTTTATATGATTTTAAAGTCTTAAAACAGCTCTGACTAAATTTTATTTACTAGAATTACTTGATTTATACAGTTCATTTCGCAAGATAACACACAATGTGTGTATGTATATATCTTTGTGTATATGCATACATACATATAGATACACACATACATGAATACACATATAATTGACATGTTGTTTTAGTTTCTAGGTCATTGGTTCTGTTCTGAGAATTTAATTCAATTTTGTTTTTAGGTGGTCTATTTTTCTAAACTATCATTCCTCCACCTTACCTGGACTTAGTCTGCCACATTTCAAACATCATTGATCCCACTCATTTACCAGTTTTGGCTTATCACTATTTTCCTAGAATTTGCAGAGGGGAAAAGAAAAAGATGCCCATTCAGTCTTCAAAAGTTTTCATCCAATAGTTTCTTGTGGATGTTTAATATGTATATTTCCCCTATTTTGGAATCATTTAGCAAGCAAGCATAATCTTTGTAGCCCTTTCCCATTGAAGAATGTCTGCTAGAGTGATTAAAGCTATTTTGACATCAAAAATAGGCAGTAAAACGCTATTCTTGCTATCTTTGGATGCCACTCCAGGAATTCTTTGTGGAAGGGAAAAACTGAGAATAATTGCTATTCAATTGAAAGGAAGGAAATTCCTTTCCAGGTAAAGAAGAAAATGCATATAGAGGATCAGAATAGGAAGTACATGAGAAAGAAGTACCACAATTAAAACAGGGACTATGAAAAGGAATTGCAACTTATTCTTGACAGTGGGCAATAAGAGGGCAATTGTTTTAGTAGCTTCTTTCTAGTTAGTAGTATCTATCTTTCTGTGCTGTACTGCGTGTCCGATGCTGAGTTCAGCCTAGGAAAGATATGCTGTGTTGAGTGTTTAAAGACAGATCCCAGAAATTGCGACCATCTCAACAATTCTAGCCAAAGAACTGCATTCAGACATGAAGATATTTCTGTAACTCAAGAGATTCCTATCACTTGATGATGTAAGAGGAAGGATCCCTCCGGCTTACCATTCTGTATCAGGAAGGAGGGATAGTTAGTGGCACTTCCAAACACTTACTTGAGAATGTTTATAAACTACCTCTGTCTGACTGACCCTGGATGAAGGACATGAGCAAAAGAGAGAGGAAAAAATTCTGAGCAATTGAATAAATTGCTAACATCCTAACAACATACGTCTCTAATCATCCAAGAACTAAAAATAAGAAAATTGTTTTAAGGGTTTTACCTTAAGGAGGATAGAGGCTAACTGCATTTTCTGTGGTGCATGTTCCATAGTGGAGAAACTACTATTGAAAAGTTCTGCTTCATCAGAACCACTTGACTTCTCATACCTATGGAATGTTGCACATTAGAGAAAAGATGACAGAATGGAGAACAGGGAAGTGTAGACATAAATTTGGAAATGAGAGCTGCTCAGGGTAAAAATGTCAATTATGCTAAACAATAACATATGCCCAGCTTTGAGACTGAGAAGCAAAAGAATTGGGTATGTTTAGTCTAATGAAAAGAAGAACTAGGGATGACATGATAGCAGTGTTCCAATATCTCAGGGGCTGCCACAAAGAAGAGGGAGTCAAGCTATTTTCCAAAGCACCAGAAGGCAGGACAAGAAGCAATCATCTGAACAAAACTGAACAAAGAGAGAAGCAACCTAGAACTAAGGAGAAATTTCCTGACAATTAACAATCAACCAGTGGAACAACTTGCCTTCAGAAGTTGTGGGTGCTCCAACACTGGAGGCTTTTAAGAAGGGACTGGACAACCATTTGTCGAAAATGGTATAGGGTCTCCTGCTTGAGCAGGGGGTTGGACTAGAAGACCTCCAAGATCCTCTCCAACTTTGTTATTCTTCTATAATATCAATAGAAAAGCTTGCGAAAAAAGCACTAATATTATACAGGGGGTATAAACAGGGATTTATACCTTATATGGACAGAGGGCAACCAACTATTTAAGTGGTGTCTTTCTACCATGCAGTGAAGATTTAGAGCTACCTGGTCTGGGTTGTTTATCTTGCCTTAAGACAAATTCAGAAGTAGAGCTTTAGTTAACCTGTGTTGAAGTGAATGTCCAGGAGTGCCAGCCAAGACCTTACCAGTAAGACTGAGATCTTCTGTCATTTGCATAGACACATCAAAATGTCCACTGGATCTATTTTAAAAATCATCATTTTTTTTCAAGGGATCTGGAGGGAAAATCAGCAAAAAAAAAAAAAAAGGGTAATTTTAGACCGTTGCCATTAAACTGAGTGCTTTGAAGGAACTCTTCCCACTTCTTTCCTCTCATTATTTTTTTATATTCTTTTGTGTGTGCTTTTTTTGTACAGAAGGATTCATATATGAATCATTATTCTTATTTTGGCTTATGAGATGCAACATGGTGCTTTTATCTCTCTCCCAAGAGTGCACATTGGCACCATAGCAGAGGACATGGAGGAAATGGTTTTCAAAGGAGCAGATGTAGGAACTTCAAGAGCATCCGCACTGGTTGTTTGTATGGAAGGGATTTCTACTAGCTATTTTCCAGCAAACCAAGCCATTCCTGCACGTTCCTGCCACTTTGAATCAGAACTGCAGGATGACATGTTATTTTAAAGGGACACCATACCATTTTCATTAAGGATTTCTCAGTCTTCCTACAGTCTCAAAAAAGGAGCTATTTTGCCTCAGAGAATCAGATGACACTGCTGAAGATTGTATATTTGTGTCAAATCAGAGAAGGAAATAAGGAATCGGGAGAAATGTAAAGAAGGGCAAGCAGGCAAGCAGAACCCAATGAAAAGCATAAATGAAACAGAGGCCCCAAACAGAATACAGACGTTGCATCATATTTACTCTGTAAGCAAATATAAATAGGTGGATTAATCCCTGCGGCATCCTGGTTACAAAGGGAACATTTATGTGCTACACACAATTTGCCTCCTTTGCATGTGAACTATTTGAAAAAGAACATGATCTTAAAATCTTCCATCCCTTTTATATTCTACTTCTCCATGAAGGTAACAAGCAGAGTAGGTGGCAAATAGAGATCTAAATACAATATAGTAACGCAACAACAAGAAAATAATACGTCAATAAATATAGTAAATAAGCAGTTTTTGCACATTTTTCCTTCCTATGGTTTCTATTAATGTATTTTTCTGTTTGTTTGTTTTTTTGTTTTATCATTTTATACATTTAAATATTTTTGTAATATGCCAGAGAAGCCTGATTCCTGGGCTAATTAAAGCATAATCAATCAATCAATAAAATGCAATGTGAAAAAACAATGTATTATTAAAATAATGCTCCATAGTGTACTTCTATTTAAAGAAACACTGTAGGCTGTATACAATGATAAAAAAGCAATAAAATATATCACAAGTCATTAGTGTAAGAATGTATCCTAGCTTATCCTGATGTGTGGAATGTGTTGGATTTTGTTTCTTCAAATTCTGAAAATGGCCGTACTAGTGAAGAGCACTGAAGTCCATCTCATCTAAATGGGTGCTCTATTGAGAATGTTGTTAATAACAACTAAGAAGGTTATAAAGTAAGTATATTTAGCTTATTTATTCATTTCAATGATGTCCCAACATTAAATTTGGCTAAAGCCACTCGGTTATAATGAGAAAAAGCAATGACAACTCTGTTTAACTTGGTTTTTAACATCAGGCAGGAAGGCAGATTTTAAAAAAATGTTCCTTTGTATTTGCCTTCATCAATTTCATTTTGCATTTTCTATGTTGTTTTAGAGATGTTTTGCCTGTTTATTTCAAACAGAAATGTTATTTTTAAATCAAGTAAACATACTATAGAATTAAATATGGAGAATGGCTAAGATTTTACTGGTTGTTCCTTCAACAGAAAAAGAAAGAAACGGGAATCTCTTAACTGGCTATTTGAGAATAGAATGTTATTCTATTACAATATTTTGTGCTCCCTAGAAATTATGCTGATGGAAGGCAGATTGTCAAGAAATGGAAATGTGAATTTCTACCATTTAAGTCTCTTTTTTTTAGATTTTAAAAAAGAAGTCACTCAGCTTACTTAACTAACTTCAGCAACCTGCTCGTTGCATTTGCTATTTTTTTTTTAAATTAAAAAGGGCAATGTCTAGCTGTCAGAAGACTGCCTGTCTTGCTCTAGAAGACAGAAGTATAACTTTCAAAGTGTCTTTGCAGTTAAGATTGTGTATTTTTCTTTTCTTTTATGGTCCTACACCCAGAATTCCTTGAATTGGAGAAGGGTATAAGCTCTGTAAAATAAATACATAAATAAGTAAATCAAGAGGGCATTTGAAATGGCTGTTATTGATAACTGATGTTATTGAGCACTGTGTAGAGAACTCAGGTTTTGCTTCTCCTTATCTAGCACCTAGGCCAGGGGTAGGCAACCTTGGCTCTTTTATGACTCGTGGACTTCAACTCCCAGAATTCCTGAGCCAGCATAGCTGGCTCAGGAATTCTGGGAGTTGAAGTCCACGAGTCATAAAAGAGCCAAGGTTGCCTACCCCTGACCTAGGCAGTATAGGCTCTCAGTTTTAAATGTAATTAATTAAACACAGCTTATATGATTATACAATCCCATGTATTTAATAATATTCTGTTTCTATCACTTAAAATAAAAATGATACTTTTGAAGGGCTCTGGAGAGAGCATAAAAACATATTGAGAAGAAAATTGTGCATTCTTTAGAAATTTATTTAAAAGTTTTTTTTAAGCTTCATTCTAGAAAACAAAGCATGCTACATTTGAAAGCAACACTGATTGAAATCTGATACATTTAAATTATTCTCCCAGGAAGGAATATGTTTACATCATTTTCCAGCTATACAAATAATCTTCTATGAAGACATTCGCTGAGTTTACTCATTTTAACAGTCTTTTAAAGGTTTAATCCACCATTTCCTACTTTCAGAATTCCCCAGCCAACATGAATTTTGGGAATTGAACTGAACACATCTTGAAGTTGCCAAGCTTGAAAATCACTGCTCTAGAGCTTTTTCTCAAGTTTGCCAAAATCCCTCCAATATCATAGGGATTTTAAGTCAGATTCTTCTGTATTATCCCATATATTATAGAGGGGGTCAAATAGAGATGAAATTAAACATATCTGAACTTTTCAGATAAAAGAGACTTGGGGAGGTGTTTTTTTTCAAATCTTAAGTTCATGCAATTACCAGGTCAAGTACATGAACAAAGAAGAAAGGCCATATTTTTCCCAGATCTCCTCCTATATACTTGCAACCTGTCAGTTGAGTTTTCTCTAAACACTGGTCTAAGAATCAGCCAATAAGATTTTCAACTTAATTTAGTTTATTATTATTATGGGTACTCATGATGCTTACTGTTGGCTTTTTATAATGATATTTTAATTTTAGAGATAGATGATAGATGACAACTGACAGCTGAAAGCTGATAGATAGGCAGATATAGATGATAGATAGATAGATAGATAGATAGATAGATAGATAGATAGATAGATAGATAGATAGATAGATAGATGATAGATAGATGATAGATAGATAGATAGATAGATAGATAGATAGATACAGTGCTTTTTTTGTAAAAAAAAAAAAAAAAGGTGCCAGAACTCGCACATGTCATACAGCCCACCTTGCCTACCCTACAAGGTTCCATCCCAAAAAGGTGCCGGAACTCCGTTCTGGGCGTTCTATGACAAAAAAAGCCCTGGATAGATAGATAGATAGATAGATAGATAGATAGATAGATAGATAGATAGATAGATAGATAGATAGATAGATAGATAGATAGATAGATAGATAGATAGATACTGACAGACAGTTTCTTTGATTGTTGTATTTCAGGAATGGGATGTACAGGAATGGGATGAGATAGGCTACAAAAATAAACAAATGGACAAACACATGTATCATTTAAGGAAACCACGTTTCTTACAATTCTAAACAATTGATAGAAGGAACAATTTTAATTTTTTTTCCTTTAAGGGGTGAGGGAATTTACATATATAATTCTACTTGAAATTTGCCTTTAAATAAGCTTTCCTCATGTTCATTTCATTTTGAGCTAAAGATAGCATTGTTTTTAACAAATACTAATAATAACACTCAACTCTAAAATATTTTTGCTGGCTTTCAATCTCATTCTTTAAACAAATAAATGATATACATTTTTAAGATTGTTTCAGATTCTCTTCTTGGTTTTTAAACAAGAATTCTAAAATTCAAATCCAGAAGAGGCTTGTGGTCTTGAAATCCTACTTTAGCACTTTAAATTTCTTGGAATGTCTCAGTGAGAGTGATGATGGCAAGCTAAGAAGAGTACTTGGCATTGTCACCACTTGGGGTTGGTGTTAAAACACAATCCTTTGTCTAACTCATATCAACTCTTCAACCACAGGCAGTCTAATAAACAAAAATTGCTGCCAATTTTCATGTTGCTGAAACACGTTATGTGAAGATGTCAGAATACATAGGATGTATTCTGTCTAATCTTTATTCTGTGATGTAGCATTTATTCATTCAACAGCATTTGCAGGAACACTTATACAACATTCAACAAACATTCTATCTAACAACAGAAACAAAGCTAATGTTCACATTTATAACGTATCCCATTTATCTTAGTTGGGACTTCCAGATATTGTCATTCTTAAAAGAAATACAGCTCCATTCCTGTGAAGTAGAACAGATTACAAATTTCTTTTGTGATTTATTTCAGAGGTAGAATGTTCTTATGTGATTTCTGATAAATTACTAAGTATGCCAAGAATCCAGAGCTTTTCTGTAGCTTTTATTTACATTCCTTAAAAATATATATTCCTATGTAGCCTATAAGATGAGACACAAATAAGACTATCCTCCATCCTAGCAAAATGCTAAACTAACTCTGGTTTTTGGTTAAGTTTCTTTAAGAACCAAGTCAAAGGATGCCAGAAATTAGTCAGTTGCTTTTTAAAATACAGTGACACATAGGTTTTTACTAACAACGGGACTTATAAATTGAGCATACTTTACCAAGAGCATACAAATGTGGCAGTTGATATATTAAATCAATAAAGTTTTGCTTTCAAAATGGAAGAGGAAGACCAGAATTCTAAAATGCTGAACACAAATAAATATTATGATTATAGATCTTTATTAAAATTAAAGAAATACTATCAGTTCTTCTGATACTCCCCAAAAAATCACAAAGAAACAATCATAGCCATAAGTATTATTCCCTGCATTTAAGTCAGATTTAATTAACAAGCAATTGAACACACACTTATTAACCATTAAAGCTGATAACTGAAAAGGCAAATGTTGATGATAACAAAATTCCACTCTGCACAATTAGCTTGAGTGTTTCAGTTGGGGTCACTTAGTCCTCTCACTCACAAAGATTAGATTCACCAAGCATCTTGTATTTTATATTGTTTCATATATTTGAAAAAATAAGAATACAAGCAATAGCTTGCATTGAAATTATTATGTATTATAACACTGAATAAATGGAAAGTAATTGGATGTATAGAGGATTATCATTAATATAGTCTTTTAATAGATGTTGCTCTTCTCCCAATAGCTTCTGTAGAATGTAACAATTTTCTATGGGGTTTTTCTTTAGAATTTTGCAGGTCAGCATTTAGCATTTGTTTCAGCATTGTACTATTGTTCGCTTCATTAAATGTAGAATACCCATACTAAAGGGACAACACTTGGACTGTTTTAAAAGTTTGCTGGAACACTTAAGTTGTTGTCTTGTTAGTATGGGTATTCTTCATTTAATGAAGAGAACAATAGCACAATGCTGAAACATTATTCTGTATTTTTAAAAATCATTCTCATGCTTCAGTTTTGATGCAATTCTCATGCATAAATGAGAGTTCTTGTAGTAACTGCTTAGTTACATAATAATTGAGAGAGAGATTAATATTCCAACTTTCATTGTACAGTCATTGCTCCAGAAATATATAGCAATTCAACGACAAGAAAAAATCTCCGAGGGGACTTCTTTTCATGGGACTTTTCCCAGTAGGGAAAATTGGACCCCCATAACTGCTGCAAAATGCTGGAAGGATGTGAAACTGGTAGCAAATAAAAACAAAATAGGTCTGTTTAACCCCTTGCACGCTGAAATAAAAGTTTCAAATCACCACTGAAATAAATTCTAAATACTCTGTATTTTAAGGGTATCTTCAAAATCTACCATACTTTTTTCAGCACTGGACCATGTCTGGAATGATACAAACTCTTGGAAGATTAAGTTCCAAAAAAAAACAACCCATCAATCCCATCAACTATCCATGTTACATGCACATAAAATGTGAGGGGGTTCAAGCAGGCCATCCTGGATCTTCTAAACCTTTGCTACATATGCCTCTCCCCAAGCAACAATACATGTTTTGACCAGAGCAGTGTTTCTCAAATTTGGTAGGTTTTAAGATGTGTGGACTTCAGCTCCCAAAAATTCCTAGTCAGTATCTTGCTTGGCAATTCTAGGAGTTGAAATCCACACACTTTAAGAGTTGCCAAGGTTGTGAAACACTGGTCCAGAGAACAAATGGGACATGCCAGAATTCTCTGGGTTCTAAATAGAAGGTTTATACATCATTACCTCTCTGAAAAAGAAAAAAAAAAATCCAAGAATTATAAGATGGCTTTACCAACAAAATATTTTTTGAAATAGAAAGTAATTGCTGGTCTGCAGGAAAAAAAAGGGCATCTTCCCAGAATTCATGAAACCATAATTTTGTGAAGTTATGACTATTGTGTCAGCATATTTATCGAGTAGAGAGTTCCACTGAAAGCCATCATTTATCTTGAGGAAATCTACTTTAAGGGAAGATGTTGATTTTCATAAAATTAAGTTCTCAAACCTAACAATTTAACGACAGCTGGACAATTACCTTATTATATACTAAATAAACTTAGGTCAAATAAGACGTCTGACTCATATGTTTAACATCTGTTGCTGAATAAACCTGAAAGATGACAAAATTATGGCCATTATTTTGCCACGCTAACAGCATGGTTTAAGTTGTGAAATGAATGACTTAGAGAAGCAATTCATTCCATACCAATTAGCAGATTTTATTAGCAGTCACAATGCATACCACCTCTATTTAGAACTGAACTAGAATATTTTGGAATGTTAACAAATAGCACAACAATTATTCCTTGTTAAACAATGTTAAAGGTATTTTCTGATAGTAAGAAAATAAGCTTAAGATTAAGTCTATAATAATAAGATTAAGTCTAGTATTATATGGTGATGGCATTTGTTGAAAGGATAATTTGATATTTACCAGCAACAGTATTTCAATCTAGTGGAAAAATTGTATTGCCTTTCGGCCATGATGCAGAAGAGCTGCTTGTACAAATGCCATCACATCTACAGTAAACGTATATATGGACCTGATTTCATTCCCCTGAAATGAAATCTCTTACTAATGAAAGCTTTTACTAAGTGGCAGCTTTTATTCATTGACATCTATTGCATCACAACAGCTTCAGGAATGTATTCAGGATTTCCAAGGCATCACTGGAATTATTGTGTCAGGCAGAGGCAGACTGTATGGCATCCATATGTGAGCAATACCTATTCTGCGCTTAGGATATATTCATACAATCTGAGTTTCTATATTTTCCTCAAGTTCTGGTTTTTAGGCATGTAGAGATGTAAGAGCTAAAAGACAGTAAAAAGCAAAGCATTCAGATAGAAGTTCCCTATTCAAGAAGTTTCAATAAAAGCAGTGCTCCCCTCCCAGATGAGAACCATGTTTTTAAAAAGACAGCCAGACAGCTAGACAGACAGACAGGCTCTTTCCACCATTTTGATTATTGGCTTTCTGTATCCATACAGGAAATGTACAGCAAATGCTCGTAGTCTTTTACTCAGCAGCTCATTACAAATCCAAGCTACTATAATAAGGTGAAAATTTTTATCATTTAATAAGATTAGCAAATAACCAAAAATGCTTATTGGAATGTAATGCTTCCTAAAGGGAGAAGTTTGTCTACCACCTTCTGGGGCAGTGGTGGCGAACCTATGGCACATGTGCCAGAGGCGGCACTCAGAGCCCTCTCTGTGGGCACGCGCGCCATGCCCCGGAGATGGCAACCATCCCTCTTCAACCAGGTGCCTGCTAACTCACCGAGGTCCCACATGGCCGGATGCATCCCAGCATGGCTGGTTTCCCTCCCCTCCATCCCATCCCTCCTGACCTCGCACACACTCCTTTTCCCAGGCACGACCCACTGCATTGCCTCCTCAGCTGTCGGCTATCTGTCCAGCTCAGAGCGGCTTCTCTGAACTGCTGGTGATGGGCTGTGGAGCCCCAGAGTGCAACAGTCGAGGGGCTGGCAGGCTGTGGCTGCTGACAGACACTGTCGGCCCCCATGCATTCCCTGGCCTCTGTGTGCAGGGGCCGATGGTGTCAGGCAGCAGCCGCCCTGGCCCCTGCCTCGCCTTGCCCTGCGACAATGGCACCCCTGCCCTGCCTCGCCTTGCCTCACCCCACAGGACAAGCCTCCTGCCCACCACTCCATCTGCCAGAGACCCCCCGGATCTCACCCAACCCTGCCCGGCCCCCACAGGCGTCCCTCCCCACGAGCAACATCAAGGTGATCATGCCCACCTTAGTCACACCCACCCAATCTGCCATGACCACCACAGCCACGCCCACTTAGTGGGCCACGCCCACCTGGCACCCGGTGATAAATAAGTGGGTTTTGGGTTGTAGTTTGGGCACTCAGTCTCTAAACGTTTTGCCATCACTGTTCTGGGGCTTTGACTGCACACAAATATATTATTTATAAGGTGGTTTTATATATATATATATATATTTGTTTTCTGAGGTTTTCGCGGGTGTTTGTATGTAGGTCTTTGGTTATTCAGGTTTTCTCCCGCGTAAAATTGGAAGTGTCTTGGCAACGTTTCGACGAAGTCCCATTCGTCATCTTCAGGCTGGTGTTTTCAGCTTCGTGCTTCTAGGAGTAATGTGTGATCGCAGCTGTTTCTTCCTTTTAACTGCCAGTGGGGTTTCAGTTACCCATCAGTGTAGTTAGAAAATATTTCCAGAATCAACTGAAGAATTATGAATAGTTATTACTATTCTCACTTATTTTTTTAAATTTATTAAGAGAAACAATATGAAAGCTTGTTATATCACTTTGTCTGTTCTGATTCTAACAAAAGCTCATGTTCATTTTGTTTATCATTAAATGGAAGTTAGTTTGCTAGCCCTTTCTGCTTATGAATGAAAGACTGGATTTGAAGTTAATGCCTAAAACAATACATAAAACTAGGCCACATTTGCTTCAAACTCATGGTAAATCACAAGACTAATATTTGCGGGCTGAAATTGAATTCCATCCCCCTTTTTTGCCTTTGAGATTTTTTTAAAAAAGCAATTTGAATAAAAATATAGGCCTTAAGAGGCTCAATGGTATTTTTACTTCTTCAGTTAAAATGTTATATATTTTAAAATATTTATAAATCTCTCTCTAAAGCGCTGAGCTTAATATGGAAATATGGGCCACAGTCTCTCTTGGAATTTTTCCTTAGTATTTTTGAAAGAGACGACATGCTTTTCTTAATCTTAAATTCATGTTAATGTTTTAAGTTAAATTAAATCCCAAAGCAATAGACAAGCTTAGTGCTCAATGCCATAAATTAGCTTTGCAAGAAGCTTATTGGTTGAAGTTATCATGGATGTTTCTGCTAATATTAAAGAATCTCAGAAGTAAATGTGGATTTCTAATCCAAACAGTGAAAGACCAAGACTCTTCCAAGTTAGAAAAACACAACCCAGTGGTATAAAATATCTTTGCTCTGTATACTAATTACTACACGCCTGCCAAAGATATGACTTCAAGGGATGTGCTTGTGTTAAACTGCAGAGTTCTCTTTTGGAATAAGTGAACATGAAAGGAATGTGTTATGGGGAGCACCTATCGATGTTTTATCTGTGAAAGCCAGGCAGATAGTGAGCTTGACAGTGAGATCCTAGCCCCCAAGCCCCCCAAAAGCTGGTGGTTGCTTAGCCCTTGGGACCACACAGTGTATCTTGCTGCAGAAGGGAGTGTCTGGTATTTGAGCACTGATAAGAGCAATCTTTTTGGTGGTGCCAAGTAAGAAAAGACATTCCACAAAAACAAACAGCCTGAATTTTTTAGGGGGAGGGAGCAAGTAGGCAGGGGGGGGGAAGAGCATAGACCTACAAGTGCTAATCTCCCCGTTGCTTAATAAAGTGTGTCAGTCTTTCAAAGAACCATGAATCAAGCTGACATCTTCAAGCCTGCTAAGATGAACTCTGCCAAGCAACC
>NW_015387980.1:17192-49543 GCF_001527695.2 Protobothrops mucrosquamatus | reverse complement strand
TTTCCAAAAAAAAAACAAAGGCAGCAACAACTGTGATAGGGGTCAAAGCTGGCAAAACAATAGATGCAAAGCCCCTCCGCTTGGTATGGCAATTGGCATCACACACCCATCTGGGTGCCCCCTCCTGTCTTGTCACTCCTACTAGGGACCCAGCTGAATAAAGGCATTACTCATTTTGTAGCAACATTGTAATGATATTTCTAAAATTATGTTTAATTGAAAGAATAGTTACAAAAACATTTGTACATCAGGAGAAAAAAAATGGTGGAAATTGGTTTAATTGGTTTTTCCTTCTACCTGGAGGGGAATGGTGTAGAGTAGTTGGAGAGGGGAATACATGAAGAACTACAAAAAGGTTATGAGGGGAAGCCACGTGTCAATGGACTGACATTTTCGCCTGTAAAGTTGGGTGGACTCTTCCAGATTCCCCACCGATATAAATATCTTTACATAGATAATGTGAAAACTGAGGTTCTTGTTTTAGCTACTCGTGAACATATCAAACAAATCATGGAATGAAATTTGACTGAAACCCATTAGATTGCCATAAATATAGTATGGTACTATAGATTGTTGCCCTGCCAATTCAGTAAATGTCCATAATATAACAGGCTAAATATTCCAAGTGGCAACTGACGAAGAATGGGCTATGTATTCACCTATTTCGGAAACATGGTTCGAAGGCGATAGCAATTTAACTCTTCTAGGTGCCAGCATTTAACACTATTTAATTCAACAAAATAAAACATACTTGATCTTTGCTTTCTGGATACAGGCAATAGGTTTGTGAACTCACCTTTCCTGAATTGCCACTTTCAACATGGATGGTATAGAATTGAACCATGTGGTCCACTGCTGGAGATTAGCTGTTTACATTTGTATACAGTTTGAGATTTGCTAACCTTTACAATAAATACTGATATAATTTTGTGCAGGATTCAGCTTTTTTTTTTTTTATAATATATTTTATTAATTTTTTAACATGGTCACCTTAATATTTGGTACACAGTGTGTTGTCTGGGTTTCCATTTAAAAAACATTTGCTAACAATTGGTTTCTATGATCTATAATCCACATAATAGCTTTATTTGATTTCCTCTTCTTCCTATAATGTTCTCTTTTACCAACCTTAAGTTAATACAATTCTTATTATTTTGATAGATAACAATTGAATATAAAAAAATTTCTAGTTCATTTTTTTGATGAGAATTTTCCAAAATCCGCACATAATTTAAAAATGAGATTGAATGAATTTGATATTAAAAAAAATAATGGGAGAGAAAGTTTAACTGACAGATTAATGTTTTGGACAGAATTTTGTGAGTGTTTAGCATTTAAATATCTTGGCTTGAATCACTGTATATTGAATTAAGTTTCTGGTATGGAACAAGGATTTTTCTTCCTTTTTTTGGTGAATTCAAGTCAGTCTTGATTACTGACAACATTTGCCATTGTCTCCTTCCTAGGGCTAAGAGAGAGTGACTGGTCCAGAGTCACCCAGCTGGCAGGTATCTAAGGCAGGACTAGAACTCACAGCTTTCTGGTTCTAACCCAGTGCCTTTAACCACACTAAACAAACTAGCAGTCTTCACCATCTCTTTTTTCTGACAGTCTCCTCAACTTCAAAATCTAGTGGGTATGTAGAACACGGCTTTTCCTTGTTGCAAATAATTTTTCCTTTTGAGTTTGGCTAAAGCATATAGATAAAGTTATTGCTTTTTTTTTTAAAGCAAACCTATGGGATAGACAGAACAAGAATGTAGCAAAACTGTGATGTTCATCACAGCCCCTCTTAATAACAAAACATTGTTCTAAAATTGCACTAAATTTGAAAAAAAATACTAAGTCAATGTGGAGATGTTTCTGAGCATCTGAAGCTGATTTTTTTTTATTGTGGGATAATAATTTCTATGGGGAATGATAGATAAAATAAAAAACAAAATTATCAGGAAGAATCTCATTAACATTCCTTTTAATACTTAAATCCTAACATCCCTTGTGTTATGTGGAATAACTTTTGACAATTTTAAATTAAACAATGATTAGAAATTAATGGATAGGTCCATCTTTGGTAAGTTTCAGGTTTTGCATTGGTTCTACATGAATATATTTAAAAAATATGCATTTAAATGAAATGTATTTTTGGAATACATGTTTTTTTTTTAAAAATTGTATACCTACTTCTCAAAAGCTGCTTATTTATATATTTTATGACACACAAGTAATATTTAAGATATGTTTTATACCAACTTTTCCTTCTGCCAAGACTAGCAAAACAGTGTGCAATAAGTCTAAAATAAAACCATAACATAATCAATAAAACAAATTAGGAAAAAATGTCAAATGCAGAAGACCTTAATATTTTCCAAAATCCTTTTCCTTAAGCCCAACAAATGAATTTCTATGAGTGGCAGTATTGTTAAAAAACCAAACCAAACCCAGTGGCTTTTAATATTTGGACAGGTTTATAACAACCAAAATCTCAGCAGGTGGCAGCACCTGGTCAACTTTCTCTGTACATTTTTTTTCAGCCAAAAATTATATGGAAAATATAGAGAAGTGTTAATATGAAGGATTGCTACACTCTGATTCTCACATTTATTTACAGTATGTGGAACAGATCTATTTGTATTGGAATTCATAGAGAACAAATTCTTTATGTGTCACTGAAGCATATAATTAGAAAGATTAACACTGACTTTCAGCCTCGTTCATGCCTTCTTTTAGCATCCTTACAGAGAGAAAGCTGACTGATGAGCAGAATCAGGAAGGTGCGAGCCATTGTTAAACTTAACCATTAGTCAGTCCTTTAAAAGTGAATTCTCAACAACGGAATATTTTACGGCAGCAGACTAGATATTTAAGATGACTCAGGAAACCAGGCTATATCTCAACAAAAATACAAATTGACTGCAGAGCCTCCTGCAAAACAGAGAGGGTTAAATGCAAATAGTTGGAGGTGTTATTTCTCCCTCTTTATGTGTTAGTTTTACTCATCAAAAACTGAACTCATCTGAATTCACTAAAATGAATTTCCAAATTCAGAGATGCTTGAACAGTCAGCAGCTGTTGAAAGCCTGGAGTCTCTTCTGCAGTCTATTGGAGCTTGACACTGCTCACTTCATGAGAAAAATCCCAGGAGCTTGGTAATTATGGAATAAGGATGGAAGGGTTCAAGTGGCCATAATGAAGTTTTTGCAGAGCAGGTCAGGGAAGTCACAGCTGAGTAGCACTCACTGATGATGATCAGCAATAAGCCAACTAAATGTGATTCTGAATTAAGACTTTTCCTGTCCCACTTTGCCATATTTGATTTTATAGTCCCATGGTCTTGTTTGAAAAATTCAATGACATACTGTATATCTGACTCTTAGATAATATCCAGAAAGAAATGAGAAGAACAAGGATGGTAAACTGGCTACTGTACCTCACAATAGAAATGTGGAGTTTAAAATGTTCAGACAAATGCATACTACGTGCCCTTCTTCAAGAGCCATCATCCTCTCCTTATAAGCTTCAAAGTTAGGAATGCATCTGCTTCCCTAAGCTAAGGAAGTATAGAATTTAAAAAGTGATAGGATATAAAATGTGTATTAAACACCACTGATTGAAGTCTTACAAAACGTATATAAAGCAGACACAAAGTTCACAGATATGGTGTTACTGACAAAACCCTAAAGGATAAAAGTGATAAGTGAAATACTATCTCTCCACACTCCCTCCAGCTGTGGTTAAGTGGAGTGGAGACTATTTCACTGCACTATTTTAGTATTTTACTATAAGGGATACCAGTAGAGACTTGTTCCATTTGCCAGTTGTTGGATCCTAGGAGGGACATACAACCTGCCTTGTGGATCAGCCTAGTGTTAGTTTCCAAAAATGGCAAACTAGATATTAATGCTGATGGCTGCAAATTAAGGTAATGGAGATGATAAGAGGATTTGTATTGATTCTTAATTCTTGGCCTTCAGGCAATGTTTTACCAACATAATATTGCAAAGCACAATGCAATGATATTTGATATTAATTTAAGAGTGATTGCTAAAGAAAAGAGAGTAGGTGTAGGACAGGGGTGTCAAACTGCTGGCCCACGGGCCGGATGCATCATGTGGAGGCCAAGCCCACCCCAGCTCCAGCAATGTGAAAAAAGTCACGATACGTCACGACACGTCACGTGATGCGGTGCGTTTGACACCTATAGAGTGTAGGACAAGGAAAAAAGACAAGAAATGTCATGCTTTAATAGGATATATGCTTGCAGCAGCAAAACTCAATTTTGCTCAACTTTGGAAAAAAGGTACAATTGGCTGAGAAGTCAAAATTGAAGAATATGCAGCAATGGCAAAACTAAGAGTAAAGATACACAATAGAAGTTTTAAATTTAAGCAAGAAGGTTTCTCATACATACAACCAGTGCTTTTTTTCTTAAAAAAAAAAAAAAAAGGTGCCGGAACTCATACATGTCATACAACCCACCTTGCCTACCCTACAAGGTTCCGTCCAAAAAAGGTGCCGGAACTCCATTCTGGGCGTTCTATGAGAAAAAAAGCCCTGCATGCAACACATCACACAGCATGGCAAATAGAATCATTTACTGGTTTATAAATGTCTATAAATAGTGCAAATTAAGAGATGTATAAAACATGGAGAATCAGAAAGCCAATATAGTAGTTCCTCCCCCCCCTTTTTAAAAATATTTAATTGTTAAATTTGCTCTATAGCAGAGATAAATACTAAGGAACAATACAAGAGAGACTTAAGATGGAAACTTCTAGTAAATAACAAATATTTTGATGTGAGTTATAGTTTCAAATTTGTACTCAATTTCGAATGCAAATGCCAAATAGTTAATATGCTTGCACTATTGATACTGTAAATCGTAATTAACATTGATATATTTTTTTTTCTTTTTCCTCTGTTCTCATTACCCTAAGCTATCTTAATACTATAATAGATATTAATAATCTTCAGTCATATTACCTATATATTATACAAATATCAATATATTGAATCAATACAATATAAGGTTTATAAGATAATAAAAAGGGAAAGAAAAAAAGAGATTCTCTTCAGTTGTACTTAAAGGCTCTTATCATATAAATGCCTGACATTTTGAGAAATTGGAAAGGATGGTGATTTCCTTACTCAATCACAAAATCCTAATGGATTTCAGTTCCAGACCTCTCAGTGCCATACAAAAAGAGTGTATTTCCCTAGGGAGAAAAATAATAATAGATATTTCACACTCTGGTGCTTCTGAAGTGACATCCCGAAAACTAGAAAATGTTAATACTATTGAGTCAGTTTGAGTACTTTCACACTGACGCATTGCATTACTTTCAAACTACTTTGAAAGCAACTCTGGATCTTCATGATCCTGTGCTGAGGAATTCTGGGAGTTGAAGTCCACAAGTCATAAAAGGGCCAAGTTTGAAGACCCCTACTGTATAGGCTGTGTTGACTAACTGAGCTGAAAATAGTGTTTGCAATAGTGCAGGGATTTCTTTCTTTCTTTCTTTCTTTCTTTCTTTCTTTCTTTCTTTCTTTCTTTCTTTCTTTCTTTCTTTCTTTCTTTCTTTCTTTCTTAGCTTTTGATAATCCGTTTGCAGTATTTCTGAGTCCAGCATACCACCTGGCTCCTGGGTTTCAACCACCCTAGAGGGACTTTAATAGGATAGGAGATTTGCTTGCTTTATGGCCCTCAGGTAGAAATCACTTTTAAAAAAGGCAATCAAATAAATGCATACAACATGAAGGAAGGGCATGGGTGAAAAGGGATAGGGGATGCTATTCATTATATATCCCTTTTGTGTGAACTGGGAATGATAGGATTTCATTAGTTGGACAACTAGAAGAACGATTGCTTGTTCCAGGTTCTCAGTGTTGCCAGGTCGACAGAAGAGAAGACAGTTTCTGTAAATTACTGTTAAGGAATGAGGGAGTGGATTTGGCAGTGATGCCCAGATGTATCCTAAGTCAGGTAGGATGAACACTTCAGCAGTATTCTGTATTTCCATTCTGTGCTGAAAAGCCCTAATTTTTCAGAGAGCCCTTGACCTCATTTACACATTGAACCATTGCCATCAATTAGATCGTCTTGACTGGCCATTCCCAAGCTTATTTAGCAGGTTAGCTGCCATCACTTGTTAATCTCTCATCTATGAGTTTCTGAGCGTTAAATTTAACTAGGTTACACAAGTGTCCCTCTACTAAAAAAGTTAAACATAAATTGTTAGTTTTAATGTTTTTAAACCTTTGGAAACATCTGTAGGCAAGTCATGTGGGTTTCTTAATGGAAAAGTTTTATGTATTGAAAAGTGATGGAAAGTAAGCGCTCTGGTTCCTGTCCAGTACTTCATTGTATATCAGAAGCAAGCTACCACATCTGGCGTAATAGCAAAACCGAAATAATCCTTTGCCTCATAAAACTGTAATCCCCTCAAGAAAATTGGGATGGGGCAGTGTCTCCTGCCCCATATAATTTTTCCCATCGTGTTCAAAATACAAAAGTCTGCCTTCATGTGGCATTTACCTCAGTGGAAAGATTGTGCAACCTTTAGCCTGTGTACGGCTTCCAGAAATGTGTGAGTGCTACATGGAAAAAATTAGCAGCCTTGTCCGTTAAAACTGTTTCTGACTCCTGAAGCTCTCCACAGGTCCCAGACGCATCTTGATTTATTTATGGCCTACACATATGCTCACAAACCTGTGGTGTCAGCATAATAGCTAGTGACCTCAATGAAACATACCAAGCTGATTTTGCTGTCCTCTGGGTAGTATTAACAGTCACAGAACATATACTACACAAAAATAGATGTTGACAGCTTGTGTCTTTGGTTCTTTACATAAGTGTTCTTCTCTCCCCCCCCCCCACCCCAGCTTTTCCTCAAATGAGTTTCTAGATTTCCTTATCATAATGCTCCTAAGCTGTCTTGATGTGAAACACAGCAGGCAATTCAGCAACAGTAATTTGTGTCTTAAATTCCTATGGAATTTATAGCATTCAAGTGGCTGTAACTTAACCCAAATCCAATGAATTTCAGTGGGGCTTTTACACGACTGGCTTTTGCTGAATTTGGGCCAATGGATGCAACAGAATTGTACAAAAAGTCAACAAATGCAGGCAAGTCAAAAAAGCATTTCTGAGCAAGTCAGGAACTGGTCTTATGCTGACTCAGAGAGTTGATCTTCAGTATACAGGTAGTCCTCGACTTACGACCACAACCGAGTCCAAAATTTCTGTTGCCGAGTGAGACATTTGTTAAGTGAATTTTGCCCCATTCTATGACCTTTCTTGTGAAGTGAATCACTACAGTTGTTAAATTAGTAACAGGGTTGTTAAGTGAATCAGGCTTTCCCATTGATTTGGCTTGTCAGAAGGTCACAAAAGGTGATCACATAATCCCAGGACACTGCAATGGTCATAAATGTGAGTCAGTTCCCAAGGGTCTGAATTCTGATCACGTGACTGTGGGGATGCTGCAACAGTTGTGTGAAAAGCGGTCATACATCACTTTTTTCAGTGCTATTGTAACTTCAATCGGTCACTAAATGAACTGTTGTAAGTCAAGGACTACCTGTACACTATATGATACCCCCCAAGGACAACTACATTGAACTTGGTGTTGGGAACACACATAAAGTAGTGGGTAGGGGGAAAAAACCATTTACATTTTGTTAAGGTAAGTGTAGTGCAATTAACAATTAAATATAATTAGTATTATTATTTCCCCAGGCATATCTTTAATAGTTTTTCTTCTTCTGTCACATTAAAATCATTTTTGTAGAAGTATATTTGAAAATTTCTGGAGACTACACTCAAGGATCACAACCAAAGGTACTTTTGCATGTGATGTATCAATGAGCAAAAAGCCTTTCTCCATATTTCCATATAGTTTACTCAAAGTTTCAAACTTGTAAAAAAAATGTTGAAAGAATCTACCTTAAAAATAATTTTAAAACATCCTCATGCAAATTCTGTAGCTTTTGCAGATTCCAGAGTCCTCTGTGATTAGACCACAAAATTTTTTGATTACTGAATCTGCGTGTAGTTTCCCGTATTTTTAAGATGGAAAATACAAACCGTTCTGAACCAAACTTTCTTTGAAAGTGAAATGTGGGTGCTCCAACACTGGAAGTTTTTAAGAAGAGATTGGACCATCATTTGTCTGAAATAAATGCTATAGGGTTTCCTGCTTGAGCAGGGGGTTGGACTAGAAGACCTCCAAGATCCCTCCCAACTCTATTATTCTGAAATGTAACTTCAGGGATTAAGTATCCATTCATCTATCTGTCAGCTTTCTTACCATCTCACTTTCCATAATTAATAAGAGACCATATCATTTTGTCTATGTCACATTGTCATTATGAACCTTTTGAATTCTGAACTTGTCTGTGAGTTAAAAATTGTTGTAGTCACATACTATATGGCATGCTAAAGAGGACAGTATTGCAGGCAACTCTGCCCACAGTCTGGAGTTTGATCCTGACAGGGCTCAAGGTTGACTCAGCCTTCCATCCTTCAGAGGTCAGTAAAATGAGGACCCAGATTGTTGGGGGCAATATGCAAATAATGCTTCAATATTGTAAACCACCCAGAGAATGTTGTAAAGTGCTATGGGTTGATATATAAGCTTAAACGCTATTGCTATTTCTCCTATGATATTCCCGGGCTATAGAAAACACTTCTTCAGGAACTGCATTTAGTCCCCATTCTTTTAACATTTAGAAAAACTCACATTTCATTTATGTCCCTAACTGTTTAAATTCTGTTTTCCAAATTTTTTAGACTCTTTTCAGGAGAAATGTAGACTAAAAATTGAATGAATGAATGAATTAATTAATTAATTAATGGTATGGCAAACTAAACTTCTGGAATAGAATACTGTTTGGGACTCTAAGCTCAAAGAATATTGAGTAGCTCAGTGTTACAGATTCAGATCTAAACCTAAGACTGATAAATCTCCAGAAAAATCAGATGTCCAATTGCATTGGATGAGAAAACACAGACTTAGTTGCTTTTTTTAAAAAAAACTTCTCCTTAAACACAGAAATATCAGACTTTTTATAACTTTTTCCCTCCTGGGACAGAATAAATGAAGCAATATAAACTCCCCAAATTGCCAAAGTTCAGTCCGATATATTATCTTCTGCAATACAAAATATCAGTTATAATGCGATTATAAAGTCATTATTTTCAGTGTTATACCTAGCCGATTTTTCATTTTCACACTCTACCCTTGACTTGATAATTCCAAACCACATTTATGTCAACATTCTCTAGATAAATTAACTTCGCTTTTAACATAATTATTCTTTCTATCAGAAACAGCTTTCAATTAATGATAGTTTTTAAAAAAAAAAAACGACTGTCACTCAGTTATCTCAGTGCACTGATAAGAAAAAGTACCTTTTAATTCAATTATTGCAGTCTGGATTGAAAGGATTAGCATTTGGAAAGCAGCCAAGTTCTACTGCCAGAAAGGGCTTAGTAAAAGCAATTGTCTCACCCTAAATAAGTGTAACTATTACAACCAAAGGTCTTAATTAATTCAAACAAATTCTTAATTTGGGGAAGGGACTTCCTATTATTACAACACAACCTATCAATGTCATTCATGTAGTGTAAAACAAAGCAAAGCAAGCTTGTTTGCAAAATTATGACTTATTATGCTTTTCACATAAAGGTTTATTGCATGTATCAATGGTATGGCCACATACAACCACAAATTGCTAGATAAAAGTTCAGAACATTGCACAAGTTGGAGATTTAATTTGCAGTTGCATTGGGTGGAGAAATGTGGTCTCTTTTCATGGCCTACAGTAAGAAATATGTGCTTTGGGTATGTGGTATGCTGTTTCAAGCAGGATCAAACAGAAGGAGCGACCACTTGTGGAAGGGACAATATGTTAGACTAATTATATATATATATATTCAAGAGTGGAATATAAAGCTGCTGGTAAAATTTACAAGGCCAGAATAAACGTGTTATTAGGTTCAAACAATGGGTAAGAATAAGTGAAGCTACATGTCTATTTTGTCTATTTGCCTTTCAAAATAGGGAAAGATATAACATTTTAATGAACTTCCTAACTTTATTAAATAATAGAATATAAAAAATTAAAACATCAATAGGGTAACAGTTTTACTGGGGCCAAACAAACATAAAATAGTCAACAATAATCTTAGAATCCTTTTTCAAGGCATCATAATCAAGGTAGGAAAATAAAGAGGTTGGGGTTTTAGGGTTGATGGTGCAATCTAAACTAAAATGTACTTTCATAAACAATTTCAGTATTCCACCTCACAAAACCATCTTTTGATTTGATCATTGCAGTCTGGCTGCCCCATTTAAAAAATAAGATAACAGAGCTGAAAAATATTCAGAAGAGGACAATGGAAATAATCAGGGAGCGTAAACACCTTTTTTGAGAAAAGACAACAATCTGTGCTGTGGAATTATCTAATTTAGACAACAAATGGATTGGCTGTACACCCTCGTCCTGCCAGCCCCTAATCTTTTCAGCTTCTTCCCACAGACCAGCCCATTCCTGTCTACTGAGTGTCTGGTCAATGTGAATGATAAAAGTTTAGATGCAACTAAGGGGGGAAAAAAATAACAATCAGTTACCTGGACCAAACCAGCTAGAAACCATCCTTGAGTTTTGGGGACTCTGGACTCTAAGCAATAATAGGGAACATAGTTTAGGTGCATAAAATCATAAATGAAATAAAGAAAATGGAGACAATGTTTTTCTTACATCTCTGAAAACTAAAGTGATGGATCATCAAATGAAGTTGACTGGAAATGTACAAAATATCTCTCTCTCTCTCTCTCTCTCTCTCTCTCTCTCTCTCTCTCTCTCTCTCTCTCTCTCTCTCTCTCTCTCTCTCTCTCTCTCTCTCCCTCCCTCCCTCCCTCCCTCCCTCCCTCTTTTTCTCTTTCTGTCTCTTAGTATGAGTCTCTGTGTTTGTCAGCCTTTGCAAATCATTCAAAGGGATGCTTTAGTCCTGCCATCAGCACAATGCTTCCCGAAATATCAATATTATCTTCTTCTGAAGGTTCAGTTGATACAGTTTGCCTGGTTCAACTAATGCTTTTCAACCAATGAATACTCTTTTCCATACTTCCAAATACATGGATGCATTTTAGTTTTCCAGTATTTTGCTAGAGCAAATTTAGAATGAAAATCGAAGTTCTTTCCTAATATGGTGCCATTTTAGAGAAAAATGGGCAAAAGAGGTCCCACTAAACCTTGTCTAATTGGAAGGCCTGGTGAAAAGTGAGTTGGATTTATCCCAGTGAGGAGCATATAAAAGTAATGTATTTCCTGTTGAGGAGAAAAGACGACATGATCCATCTCCATGGGGTCCTTGGCATCCCCTGGAAGCCTCCACCAGCACTTGCAGTAGCCAGAAGAAAATTATTCACATGTCTTGCAGATGTGCAAAAAAAGCCCCTTCCAGTGCTTAAAGCAGGATTAGAAGCACCAGAAACAACTTCAGCGCAAGTGAAGCCTTGTTGGGCTATGGGAAACGCTGCTAAAAGGGGAAAAGGGAAATGTGAACCAACCTGGCCCCATCATTTTGTACTTAGAAGCAGGGGGGTGAGGATGCCTTGTGGATGTACTTTGTAGATGTCTTCACTGAAATGCACTGGAGAAGAAGAGACAAAATGGAATGGAAAGAACAATTTCAACACATCTCAGAGAAAGGGTTGATTTTGTTTTCATTAAAGAACAGAAAATGACATGCTTGTTTTTCCAGGGTATTTTACTGACTTGTTAATTGCTAAGAGAGTCTCACAGGTGTCATCAGTTAGAACTCTTGGCCTTCCACCCTTTGAATGATAGGCAGGTGACTAAAACTCTCTCTCTCTCTCTCTCTCTCTCCCTCCCTGCCGGAAGTATTGCCTTTTTCTCAGCACAACAGAAGAATGGCCAGAAATGCCAAAGAATGAGTGTTGTGTTTATGTGAACTTCTTGTAATATGTTGAAAGCATCACCTCCCTCATTGTTTAAAAAGCAGGATAATAATTTTCTTTCAGTCAGGAAAACACCTTTTCCTATAGCATGGACTTTCACCTCGTTAAAAACAAGAGGATCATGTACTATTCTACTATCAGGAACATCTGTTAGTACTCCAAAAAGGGACACGATATTGCCCTGTGAATTTCCTGTCCCCTGCAAGCAGATGGATGGTGACAATCATTTTCTTCATTAAAACAGGGCCTGGAAATCTTTTGAGGGTGGAAGTGCACTTACATTAGGGAGCAACAAGAACCTTAGTGGTGGGGCCACATCACACTCGTATCAGAAGCATCAGGGCGCTTCCAGGTTGAAAGGATTATCACCATTGAAAGGACATCACCATTACCTGGGGGATGTCCACTTGGGGGCTCCTTTTATGTCCCCAGGAGGAATTGGAGTGAACGACAGGAGCTCACCCTGTCCCACGACAACACTCGGGTCTTGAACACAAGCTTGCTAACCTCCAACTCAGTGTTCTAACAACGTGAGCCACCGTGCTCCTTAGAGGTGGGGTAAAAATGCAAAATGCAGAGAGTGCCATAACTGCATGGGGCGGTGGATTTCCTCTTTGAGTTGGGTTTTGGGGGGAAAAAGTTTCTCCTTCCCCTTTTATTAACAATGCACTGGGGAGCTTAGAATACAACTATTGCATATATAAAATAGAGGAAAATCATGCCTCTAACAGACACGGCTAGAAAAGAATCCAGGGAGCAGAAATTGTAGATTGCAATCTATAAGCATATTTTGGGTTGCCCTTATTTGCACATAACTTATGACTATGGAAAGATGGTCTATCTTTGCTACATGAAAGATACACAATAAAACAAAAGCATATCCTAAAATTTGAAAGCTCCAGATCAATTGATCTACAGATTATCCATATAACTACACACACAAAATACTTTGCAATGGAGGGTTCCTATGCTACCAATCAAATGATGTTTTATAATTTCTCTGTTTTTTTTTCTCCTCTTTTATATTTAGGAACTGAATGCTGCAAATAAAAAACACTAACTTTTCATATAATTTGATGAGTGTTGCTGGTTGTACAATAAAAGGTTCAACATAACAGTCCCATTTTACAGTTGGCAAACTAAAAGAGAAAACAAAAGTTAATCTATGTTTTAAAAAGCAGAGATTTCATTCAGATATTCTAACTCTAAATCAAATGCACTTAATATGATTGAGAAAAGATGATGTTGGGTGCAATTCTAAACAAGGAATAAGAATTCCATGAAGTTTTTACAGTTCTATCTGAAGTGCTGAACAGAAGCATGGACCCATGAGATTTGTGTCATGTTCATATTTTGCAAGAAGTACTTTGTTTCAAACTCATCAGCCATCCCCTTAAAATCAATATAACATTTATCATATGTACAAAGTTTATTAGCTATAGCACATGAATCAAATTTTATGCTTTCTCTTAAGTATAACTTAAGTATTATATATATAACTGATTTCTGTAAATGCGCACCCACCAGATTCCATGCCTCAGATGATTTTAGAAAGTTTATTTGTTTAAAAATTAATTAGTTAATTAAAGGGAGTAACAGGACCTATTCTCATCAGCTTGCCTTTTCGGTATTTTGACTTACTATGTCTATCTATGCCAGCCATTTCATAAGAGCACTTACAAATTAAAACCCTGGTGCCCAAATTTGAGGAGACTTGAGTTTAATAGACAAACTTTAATTTATCGAACTTACCCAGAAATATATTTCCCGAAGTCAGGGAAAATGTGCACAAATGCTTTCATAGAAATAGACTTTTTCATCTTTGAAAATAGTTTTTGCTACATTCCCTATAGCATTGTACAGTAATCTGTAATACTGCTGTATCGATTTGTCACTCAATAGAATCACCCTAAATGTAGCCATTATATTTTTCCCAATTCCTTTTAAAGCATGGGGGCAGGACACCTATTGAATGTACCCCATAATCCCCTGATACTGTGTATTTACTGCCAGGGTCAAAGGTAAAATCATAAACCTCTCAGAAGGCCTAGGGTGTTGCAAAAATAATGAGTGAGAGATTACTGTTGACCTCTTACTCACATTAAGCACAGATCTGTCATCTCATCAAATGACTGGAAAGTATAATTCAAAATGATGATACAAATCAAACGTAGCTCCCTCACACTCCTGTCTCCACCTGAGAGCCCTAAAAACTTGGGACAGAACATAAACTCAGTAAAAGCAATTTCGACTCATACACAGACTTCATTTCTTTGATGTAGGAGAGGGGTATTCATGAGAGCCAGAGATTGTTCTACCCAGCAACTTTTGTGACAAACCCTTGCATAAGCCTTTGTTGAATCTCTGGGAGACAGGCAGTGGCTTATTTTAGCATTTGGGAAACAGATTCCCATTTGGGGGGACTGGTGATGTGTAATGCAGCATTTCTGTACCTGCCTGCTTTAAAATCAATCATGTCATGATCTCTCAACTTGAAATACAGTCTTTGTGGCTTCATTTAATTTATTTATCATATTTATTTGGCTGCTCATTTCACAAAAATGTTACTCTGGGTGGCTTTACGTGTGTCTGAAGCTTTTCTCATCCTCACCCCAATTCTCAAATGGGAAAATGTTTTTTGGTTTATGCTGAACTTTAAAACTCTCTCTCTCTCTCTCTCTCTCCCTCTCTCTCTCTCTCTCTCTCTGTGTGTGTGTGTGTGTGTCTTTGTGTGTCTGTGTGTCTGTGTATCTGTTTGTGTATCTGTGTAGTGTCTTTGAGTCATTGTTGAGATATATATGACAAAAAGATACAGAGAAGGAGAGTTAAAACATCCAAACCTTCCTTTCAAGGGATAAAAGCAGAAAAAGTTTCAAAAGTGATTTAAATACAAATTAAAAATGCAATTTACCTTGCTAAGCATTATCACTGGAATTTTTTCTTCAGACTGGTATCTGTTTCAAGCTGCAAAGAAAGTTGAACATCTTGGAATGATCCAACACAGCTTGTTGGAAAACACGGGTACTATGTCCTTCAAACATATTTCAGATACCAGCCTATGTAAAAGCAGTTTGAGATACAGTCTCCTGTCCTGAAGATAATGGTTTTACATTAGATTGATTGCATGCAGACCAAGAAATTTATCGTATGCACCCACTATGTTCTCCATTGAGAGATAAAAACCACATTTGCTGCAGTTTATACTGGGGGAGCTTTGACACTAAGGATACAGATCTGTGGGTTCTTGTAAATTACAGATATACTAATTGTCTAAGGGCAGCCCTCTTATCTCTGGGAGTAAGTAGTTTTTAACTCAAAATTGCATTTTGCTACATAGGTTACCTAAGATCAAGGACATGATAAGAACAAACTTTAAAGCAGAATGTCTCGGTTTCCAAAACACTTGTTGTGATATAGGAACATCCTTCTTAGAATCATAGAAACTTTTCCTGAGAAATGCTTTTTGAGATTGCTGGAAGTTTTCAGAGGGATGCTCATGTGCTCATCTGCCTCCCGAATGTCACAGAATTTATTTCAACAACAATACAAGACCACATTAATAACAATTGCTGGTTTTTGTTTAAGCCATATGAAGTGTAAAAGAAACCTGTCTCAGTTTTCTGTAGGAGTGAATTTGTATGAGACTCTAAAATTGACTTGAGCTGTATAATGCCTGACAATGTCTATCATTTTGCAGTACATTTAATAATAATAATAATAATAATAATAATAATAATAATAATAATAATAATAATAATAATAATAATAATAATAATAATAAAAAAAATGTTGGAAGGGACTTTGGAGTCATCTAGTCCAATCCCCTGCTCAGGCAGGAAACCCTATACCAGTGATGGCAAACCTTTTAGGGACTGAGTGCCCAAACTGCAACCCAAAACCCACTTATGCATCGTTGAGTGCCGGGTGGGTGTAGCCCATTGGGTGGGCGTGGCCAATTGGGTGGGCATGGCTGCCGTGGTAACAGCAGACTGGGTGGAACTAAAAAGTTCAATCAATCAATTCCAACTTTGCAAGAACTTTTTTTTTCCCGCGAGAAGTTGAAATTGACTGATTGAACCTTTTATTTTTTTGCACATGGCGGCAGAGGCCTAAAGCAAAAAGATTTTATAAAACCCAGATGAAGGCCTAGGACTGGGGCGATGACACGCGCGCCCACAGAGAGGGCTCTGAGTGCTGCCTCTGGCACCCGTGCCATAGGTTCGCCACCACTGCCCTATACCATTTTGGACAAATGGCTGTCCAGTCTCTTCTTAAAAACTTCCAGTGTTGGAGCATTCACCGCTTCTGGAGGCAGGTTGTTGGGTATATAATTTAACTGTCTGAAAATGGACACATAATTAGGAAAATTGAATGCCAAGAAAGGCATATACATTAGGGATATTTGTATGAAAAGCAATGTATATTTGGGTTAGCTGAATATTAAATAATGTCAAGGTAATGATTTAGAAGCTAACCAGCTTGTATAATGTGAGATGTATGATGTAATGATGGGAATGACTCAGCAGGGTCTATGTCCCTTTAAGAGCCTTTTTATAAAAGGGAAGGCTCTGCTGCTGTGTTATCTCTCTTCTTTTTCCTGCTGTAACTGCTATGTGTTGGAGACTGCTGTATTAACACATGTATATATATTGTTCCTGGTGTATGATATTGTAGATAGTGTAAGATAAACCACCATTTAATATAAACCACTGTTTACTGTGTTTACTCCTGGATTACCTCAGAGCAATAAGACTGTGCTTGCTCTGACAAATAACTTTATGGGGACAGATACATTAAAGATATTAAGAACATTTGCATTATTGACATAATCTTTTGGAAAGGGATCTGTGTTGCTCCAAGACAGCTCAGTGCAAGGTAGTAGACTTTGGGGTATAAACACATGTTATGTTCTTATTGCAAGCTCAATGGAAAGACAAACAGCATGGCAAAAGTGAACTTATGCAGGTGCTTGAAAAAGCCCCCAGTCAGATTAGAATAATATCTTCTCCTGGGCTTGCATAATAGCTGGTCACTCCTAGGGAATAAATATTTGAGTAACAAGGCTTTAAGGAAATGGTAACAGGATGCAACAACCTTGTTGCTTCCAGTTGGCAGCTCCTTAATTTAAATGCATATTTTTCTGAGACTGCACAGCTACCACTAAGTTGAAGGAATGACATTAACTTTTAGGAAACAACAGGTGGCACAAATGCATCCATACTCCCTCCATAGCATCTTTCTACTATAGAAATGGCTGCATATCCATAATTTAGAACAATCTGCAGGCCCTTAAGAAGAAGCTGAGGGTTGTGGATGGTCTAGGATGTTCCCAAATAATTTCTACAAGATTCTTTATCTCCAGAAGTTTCCTGTTAAAAATTAAAGTACATTTTTCTTCTGCCTGGTTACAATTACATTCCAGAACTTGCAATTTCTAGTAACAGCTTTAACACAGATTTCTTGCTGTGGCTGGAATTGACATGCACTATTTCTAGCACACCAACAAGGCTTTTTTGAAAGGTTCATTCCGGTAAGAGAAAAGGCAGGCCCTTACTAATTGCTATTTCTTTTCATCCATTAGCCCCTTTTTTCATTACCTTTTTCTTCGAGTAACTTGAATGTATGGTAAGCCATTTCCTTTTGTAGATGTACAGGTCAGTTGCAATAAAAACAATAAAAATAATGAGAGAAAAAGACAAAGAAGCTTTTCTCTGTTCCTGGTCAAACTTGACTAGAGAACTAAGGTGTGATTCAGCTGTTAGATTCTCAACTCAGATATAACTGAGGTTAACTAGCCAAATGCTGAATGCTGTACTTAAGATAGCAAACCAGTAAATATTTTTGTGCCTCTTTTCCACAGACTTCCGGGCCCTAGCAGTGAGCTGGGAATATATCCAAATCGCTGCAGCAAGTAAACCTAAATTGGTTCCTTTGTATGTCTCCATCTGTTGCCAGTATTGCATGAAATGAAAGTAAGCACTTAAATCCATAATTTTTCACAAAGGGATTGTCAGACAAAAACATCCATTGTGCTGCTTTTAGGCCCGCTTCCCAAATTTATATGTGCCAAATATGATGGAGGGGGAAAAAATCCACGGAGAGCACTAAATAATTTTGGAGATTTCATGCATTTCGGGGTTTTTTGTCCAGCACTTCAAGTGAGAGAAGTTTATCGGGATTGGATCTCGTACAAAAGATCGTCAGGCATAATCAGCTGTTGCTCTGCCTACACCAATAGGGAAATTGCCATGGGAATAACAGCCCCACTTCAAAGGGTATGTAGATGTTACTCAACTTGTGTTGATTGCTGTATTTTGATGGTGGCCAAGGAGAATTATGGTATTCCTCTTAAGAATAACGCTTGGGGCATAACTTACCCCAGGATTTGGCTGCTTTCATACACCTCATGATACCATCTTCTGTGAGATTTGTTGGTTCATTCTGGGCCCAAATATTTCTGGAGGGTTTAGAGTAATTATTAATCTTCAGGGGCAAGGGAAATCTAAAATAGTCATGAGGGTAGAGTCAGCTTACCTCATAAATAAATGCCTAAGCATTACTAAGTAGGGGGAGTCGGAGGAATAATCTTGATGGGTATTCCTTTTTCTAATTTGGAGTGAAATGTTCCATGTAAATAACAGGAGGCCAGATTCTATTCAAAATACATTTTTTTCCTGAGAGCTTTTATATGATGACATTCTTAAGGAAAAGGGAGATGTGTGCGTATTTTTTCCTCATGAGTTAGTCTGCTGTCCTAACTGGTAGAGTCCAGGAAAAAAAATGCAGCTCCTGAGCAGCTCCACATTCACAGAGATACACATAAATGCACACGCTAATGGCCACCTTCTAATCCAAGGCTAATTCTCCGGCTAGGCAGAATGAAGCAGATGCTTTGGGCAATAGATGTTCTATATCATAACATGGATGCAAAAGAATGCTACATATTTATAGCTATAGCTGTGACCAGAAATTTTCTACCAGGAGTGTCAAAGTAACATTTGACAACTGTGTATGTCAGTGAGATGACAGTCAGCAAAATGTTGCAGGGGTGGGGGTGGAGGTGGGGCAGTGAGGCTTGGCCTGGTTCTGTATGTTTATTTGCTTTTAATCGGGAGCCTATAGCTCATTAGACGTCTTGAATATCAGTGTCCTTTAGCTTCTGAAGCCTCCCAAGTCAGCACCACTAAAATCTGGTACCAAACCTCTGGAGATGGGTGGTGTAATTTTTTTAAGGCAACATTTAAATAAATATATATTAAGAATCTGAGAGGCTTCAGGGCCTTTAAAAAACAGCCTGAGATCCAAAAATGCAAAACAAACCCCAAAATTATGCCATTCCTTCTCTGAGCCTTTCTGCTTTCAGAAGTCAAACCCACCATTGCCCCTATTTTTTTTTTTTTTTAAGTAAGCCCTGTAGCCACAAAATATCATCTGCTCCTGGTGTATAATTTCTGCTTTTCCTTTTTGATTCAAAACCACATCTCAGTGGCAGATTACAGTTAAAATAGCAGACTTTGTATACATATTAGTTCTAAACTGTACTGCAGAGTCTATGAGGGGAAGACTAGAAAATAAGGGCAGAGATTTGGGGGAAGAATTTTCAGGAGGAAGCTGTTCACCCTGCTGTTCCTGACTATTTATTGAAACATGTTCTGCAGGTCTTGTGTTAGCAGGCATTTTTTCACACCTGTCAGAGTGATCCTTATAAAACAAATCAAATTAGATGATCCTGCTGCTTACCCGCAGCAGTCTTCCCTGACTGGTGTCCTCCTAAGGTCTTGGATTACAACCACCAAAATTCAAGACTTTCATACTGGGGCCCTGTTCAGCAAGAAAACTCTTCATGCATGCTGCCCTTCATAACAAAATGTTCCCAGGATAGATTACAGCACAAAATGTAGATGTTCGCTTGGATACTGCTATCAGCACTCTGAATGAAAAGCAGGCTTCTGTATAAGTAGCCTTACTTGAAAGGTTTGCTATATCCTCACCCAGGGAAATATCCACTTCCAGGGTTATGTACAGAAATGAAAAGTGAAAATGCTGATCTATGGAGAAGATAAATAGTGGCTACAGTCCCCACTAGATGGCTGATATTCCTTGCTTCTAAAGCAGACTTCATAGGCACATCTGTAACAGCTGGATCACAGAGATGAAACATATGCATAGCACCTACATAAATATGTCCATGTAGACTCCTGATTGGTATAGGTGCTTGTGTGTGTGTTAGCCAACACAGGCTGTTGTAATTTGAGGAGATTTATGTGTTTAAGTTAATTCATCGCTTGCTTCAGTTTAGATGTTAGTCCTTTTTTCCCTAAGACTCTCAGTGATTTACAACAGACCAAGATAAGTAGGGCTAAAATATGCAAAAACCATAAAGCACAAAACAGTCCATCTGAACAAATGGAATATAATTTAAGTGCAACAACATTTTACTCATTCCTAAGCACATTGCTAAAGACAAAGTTTTTGGTGTGTCTGAAAACATAGTACTGTACTGAGGGGATTATCTGGATTTATAAAGATGCGGCTGCAAGCAGAGAAGGCATTGTCTCAGTGGTAGGACCCTCAGCAAGCTACAGCTCCTTGACCTCACTGGATGGACAGAGTTATACAGACCCTGAGCCATGTAGGACTTTAAAAGTGACACAAAGCACTTTAAATTTTGCTCAGCAGCTGCCCAATAACTGGGAGCCAATGCAGCTTATAAAACAATGATATTATATGGGCAAATCTCAGTGTATTCATACAAGCAAAACAATATCTCTTCCCTCCCATCCCAAAGATAAAAACCAACTGAACTGTTAGTCAAATCTACAGGGGTCCCCAACCCCCGGTCCATGGACCAGTACCGGTCCACACAAACAAGCAAAGCCCCATCCGTGGGATGCACCCTCCAGTCCATGGAAAAACCTCTATCCATGGAACTGGTCTCTGGTGCCCAAAAGGTTGGGGATCTCTGCTCTAATATATCCAACACCATTGAAAATCAGCCTGCTAGTTTAAGGATGCAAGGAACCCTCTTGGGTGTAACCATTCTCTGCTAGAACCTTGATGATGCTTCCTCTCACTATCTGCTGCCTGAGGCCACTGTCTCATTTTGCCTGATGGTGTGATCATCTTTGACTTTGACAGTGATTTGGGCATCATAAATATACCCAATTCAGAGACTATTATGGATCGGGATGCTTCTAGCTCAAATGCCACGTTTACCATTAACTTAGCTGGTAGATGTTCAGGTCCTTCTAAAGATGCAATTGGTTACTTCATGCAAAGGCCTTGGAACATTTGGAAACACCCAAAAGTGTGGTCTTACCTGATACTAATTGAGGTTGACCAATATTGCTACTGGAGATGATTTTCAAAGGTCTTTCAGTTATACAAGGCTACCATAAACATGGATTAAAATGAACCATTGTTTGGTGGTTAAGAGTTGACAGTGATTTGATGGCACAGATAATCAGCTGGAAAATTAAGTGTATTTAAGAACAAGTGAGGAGAAGAAGGTGGTTTTACAAAAGCATAGAATCCCCGAAACAGCTAAAGGCAAATTCTGCTCTTCAACACTGCTAAATCTCCAAGCTGGAATGATAATTTAAAAAGTGGATGGGGTAGCCTTTCTCCTTGTCTGTGACAACCCTTATTATAAACTTGGCCTATTTTGTATTTGTGCAGTTGTCACCCATAAGATTGCTTCAACTCTCACTGTCCTCTGGATCGATGCCTGACATCCCAAGTTTAAAATTAGTTTTCTCTATACCAGTGTCTAAACTGTAGAGGATTTTTGCCTTTTTCAAGTTCAGATTTTATGTTCCTGGTTGGCAGACAAACATAAGAGCCATCTGTGTTGATGGCAAAGAATTATTGCCCGTTTGGATATATAAAAAGTATATTCTGCAGAAGGAGGAGAGAAAGGGTGCACTTAATACACCTTTCTATCTGCATGAAGATCTAGAGTGATCTAGAGCAGAGGTCCCCAACCTTTTGGGCACCAGGGACCGGTTACGTGGAGAGAGATTTTTCTGCGGACTGGGGGGGGGCGTGATTTTGCGTGCTGCCTGCATCCCGCGGATGGGGCTTTGCTTGTTTGTGCGGTCCGGTTGCTGGCATGCCGAGGCCTGGTACTGGTCCATGGACCGGGAGTTGGGGACCCCTGATCTAGAGAGCTGACTCTCCTCAAATAGGGCTACAACATCTGAACTACAAGTAGTTGCGTGGCCACTAGATAGCAGTAGAGAGGTATAGA
This sequence comes from Protobothrops mucrosquamatus, assembly GCF_001527695.2. Taxonomy (NCBI): domain Eukaryota; kingdom Metazoa; phylum Chordata; class Lepidosauria; order Squamata; family Viperidae; genus Protobothrops; species Protobothrops mucrosquamatus. The sequence goes on along the minus strand of NW_015387980.1, from coordinate 27,310 downwards.
AAACTCTTTGCTGCCATCAAGTTGCAGCCAGACAGTAGGATTGTGCTGCTACAAAATTTTGTGTGTCGGTGCAACCTCCAGACACATGGAGAAAAGGGGCAGGGCTTGGGCTGCAATGCCATAATGCTACCTTCACCAGTTTGAGTCCTTTGCCCCATCCCTACCCATGAATGGTGGTTGCTCAATTGCTTCTGACTCCCTGTAATCTGATATTGCACCAAGAAGAATGTTGTTATAAATTGAACTGGTAGCATAAAAATCCAATAAATTGTATTCTTGTGAGTTCATGCCAGATTATCAAAGATAGTATTTCATCACCTGATTTTTTTGCTGATTTACTTTTCAATCATCTTTGATTTTTTCCAAGCTTCAGTAATGCCTTCACATTACACCTCTAAAATAGCTACGCTTTGGCTTCATGATTAAGTGAATAAGTTTTACATAATCTATAGCACTGAATGATTTGCTCTTTAGCCTAGCTAAGAAAAAATCTTGAAAATCCTTGGCTGCTTTATTTTCCTCATTTCCAAGAAAGTATTGTAACTAGAGTTTTCCCAATACTTTTTCTGAGCTAGTAAATTTTGACATAACTTACGCAACTATGTAACATCCAAGCTATTTCCCTTATGTCCATAAAGTACAAAACTATTAATACAAGAAATATCTATTTTTTATAAATACAGATCAAACTCATGCTTCTCCTCAACATATACATTTCCTGATGATGGTTCTTCAAATCCATATGCCTTGATGTAAGCTAGAAATCTTTAACAAGAAAAATAAATTGCATTGTTTGGTTTGTTTGCAGATTTTTATTGGAGAAAGGCAATAACTGAAATGTTTCATGAAAGCAGAATAATCGAATTTGTTTGTAGGGGAAATAAGTATTAAGATGTCTTTTGACAAAACTTTGGCTTCAACTTGGAAATGGAGTGGGTGGAGGGAAGAAGGGAGGGAGGGAGGGAGGGAAGGAAGGAAGGAAGGAAGGACCCAGAAAAAAATTGACACACAAGTTATCTTCTTCAAATATACAGAGATAATAATCACAACTACTGTTTTTCTGAGAAACAAACTGCTAAAACCTATTGGTAAAATGATACTATTCAGCCAGAAATTCCTTGGCATATCTACCTTATCCACTGTCTCTCCCTGTGACTCACACTAAAAAAAAAAAAAAAAAGTCATGCAGAAGAAGGGAAGAAGAGAGCTGCTTACATAAGTTTCTAATTCTAGCCACGAGGTTCTCTAGCTCAGTGAACTTTGTTGCTCAGCTGCCTAAAAATCAAACCATCACAAATCAAACCAGCTATTCATTTTTATTTATTTATCAAATTTATATGGCTGCCCATCTCACAAGAATTGACTCCGGGCAGCGTACAGCAGAAAAAAAGTGCAAAAGCAATAAACATGTCAAACACATTCATATTTTAAAAAAAGAAAGAAAGAAAAAGCACACTCAGGAAATTCGATCAGCCACGGAGCCACCTCAAGCTATGCCTGGCGTTTTCAGCAAATGTCAACGTGCTTGAAGGATGGCTGAGAGCAACATTACTGGGACCTCTCTGATGACATTCCAGGCAGGCACAGGGCATTCTCATCAGGAACACGAACCCGATCTCTCCCCTAAGTCTGATGTGCTGTTGGCAAACACAAACATTAGCCGAGGTGTTTGTGCGAGAGAGAGAGAAAAACCTACGTTCTGATAGAGCTGTCAAAACCACATCTGAGTTTTAAAAGCTCCAAAGGATGTCTTTGCATTTCAAATATATCTATAAACCGGAGCCTTCTGGCTTACATGCATAGTTTGATTTTGGGTTCGCTGCTTTAGATTATAAGGAAGTGTGTCTCTTATTATCTTGTGCAAACTATCCTGGAAGTTAAAAAGTCTGATCATTTTCTTTTTTTAAATTGACGGCTTAAGAAATTGTAGCTTGACCCCCCAAGTGGGTCAGGAAACAAGCCCTGCTTCCCGAAAACTTTGGATGGGGAGACTACTTAAGCAGTGAAATAGTAACAATTGTTATATTATACAAACACCGTATATATAATGTTTCGAAGGCCTGAGCATGCCGAAATACAGGTAGTCCTCGACTTACAACAATTCATTTAGTGACCGTTCGAAATTACAAGGGCACTGAAAAAAGTGACTTATGACCGTTTCTCACACATATGACCTTGCAGCATCCCCAGGGTCATGTGATCATAATTCAGATGCTTGGCAACTGACTCATATTTATGACGGTTGCAGTATCCCAGGGTCATGTGATCTCCTTCTGCAATCTTCTGACAAGCAAAGTCAATCCCCTTCGGTCTAAGTGAGTTCTTAACACAATGATTGAAATGTTCCCGCCGCTAAGTGAATTGTTGACACTGTTCGTTCCAACATTTTACCCAGTTTTGAGTGACTCTCTAACACAGAGACAAATCATTGTCTTTCAAACCCGGGTTCAGACCAGTATTCAGTTCCTGATGGACACTGTATAATCGTCGCGCATAGTGAAGTTTTGGCTTAACTGACTTGCATAATAAATTATGCCAGGACAGAGACCAAGCTTCAAACTAAAGGTAACACAAAGAGGACAATAAAATACCTCCTAGGCCCAGAGAAATCCTCTCTAAATTTACTTCCTGGACATCCAATAGTGTAGTGCCTGGATTCTGTCTAATTATCTGCCTGCTGAGAAATCCTTTATTGCTGCCAAACAGCCCTTTGTGGCTAACAGCTGTTTGGCTTTTTCCTTCTCCCCTGCTCCCCCCCAGCCCCCTCCTTCTCCTCATGTGGAAGTGTTGTTATCTCTTTTGCAGACTTTAGTGATCCTGTCTGTCATTTCAACAGCTCTGTTTTCTTGGGCTTGTCAGATGGGAAATGGGGTTTTCCTTTTGCCACAAACTTTGGAACAAGGCCAATCTATTTCTTATTTAAGTCTCCTCCCTCCCTCCCCCCCCAATGGCTACTGGACTAGGACAACAGCTCACAGAAGGGATCAAGATTGCCCAAGTTCCAATGCAAAAGCCTAAATGATCTGATTCATGGGGGGGGGAAGGTGGGGGAGACAATTTTGTCCAGCAGTGGAACACCCAAAAGTGATTTCCCACTAAGTCAGGGGTGTCGAACTCAATTTCACTGAGGGCCGCATCAGCATTGCGGTTGCCCTTGGGGGGCTGGGTGGGTGTGGCCAGAGTGGGTGCTGCCTACTGGGTAGGCATGGATGGAGTGGGTGTGGCCTACTGGGTGGGCGTGGTCAGTTCTACATAATTCGCGTCAAGGGTGCCTATGGGGGCCTGGGCAGGAGTGGGACAGATCTGAGGGTCTCTGGCAGAAGGGGGTGGGACCGGAGCAAGTGCCAAGGCATGGTCCACTGGGGCAAGTGCCAAGATGGCCACCACAAAATTGTACATTGGCTCCCGGCCGGCCTGGACCAGGGCCAAGGCAGTGGGGGCCGTTCCCCCACTGTTTCCAGGATGGCTTCGCGGGCCACATGAAACCACTTCGTGGGCCGCATCCGGCCCCCGGGCCTTGTGTTTGACATGTCTGCTCTAAGTTTTTGCTTCTATGAAAATAGCAGTTAAAGCCCATGATGGTCTTGGCACTAGGAGGGCCAAGGCCATTCTCTGTCCTGCATTGTCAAACATTTACACCTCAGTAGCTTTCAAAAGTCAATGTTTTGACTCGAATGGCATTTGAGATGTAGGTGTAGGTTCTGCTCACCCATCTTTACCATTTTCAAGTGGTCCAAAGTTTGTTTCGAAATGATTCACACTGCTACTGCAATCTCACATGACTATGACAGCATGATTTGGATGCTTCAGGTGAATGATTATTGTGTAAACAATGGACAACAGCTGGAACAGGCCTTCAGTACATTCAATAAAATTTAGTTTCATCTCCTTCCCTGCAGCCTGTCATTTTCCTACCATAAAAATCTGTGGAACAGATACCTCTAGATAAAAGGTTGCAGGACAGAAGAGAATTGTCTCCCTATCCATCCTGCTCATGGAAGTACAGACGGTCCTCAACTTATGACCACAATTGAGCCCAAAATTTCTGTTGCTGAGTGAGACATTTGTTGAGTTTTGCTTTATTTTACAACCTTTCTTGCCACAGTTGTTAAGTGAATCACTGCAGTTGTAAAGTTAGTGACATGGCTGTTAAGTAAATACGGCTTCCGCATTGACTTTGCTTGTCAGAAGGTCACAAAAGGTGATCACATGACCCCAGGACAGTACAGTCATCATAAATGTGAGTCAGCTGCCAAGCATCTGAATTGTGATCGCCTGACCGTGGGGATGCTGCAATGGTCATAAGTGTGAAAAACTGTCATAAGTCGCGTTTTTCAGCGCCATTGTAACTTTGAATGGTCACTAAACAAATAGTTATAAATCGAGGACTATCTGTAGAATGTGATACATGTGGCTTTCACCAAGTGGATAAGCTCCTGCATTTCTTTAAACAAGAAAACCAGAAGGCACGTAGTTTGCATAAAACTACAACAGTAATTTTTTGCAACTATCAGTCTGATAAGCACACCATTTAGTCATTTAAGTATATATGTATACTAAATTTCAACTTGTCCATCAATGCTCTTAAAAGGATATTTGTCATACCTCTCTAATAATAATAATAATAATAATAATAATAATAATAATTCGCTATTAGTCAATTGCAAAAGGCGGCCTTACTAGGAACTGCTTCCATCCTGCAACGATATCTGTAATACCATCAAACATCCACATCTGCCTATCCCAGGTCCTGGGAAAGGACTCAATAGGTAGACAAAATGCCAAATTCAGTCTGAACATCTGGCTGACTGTGCGATGATCAATAATAATAATAATAATAATAATAATAATAATAATAATAATAATAATAATAATAATAAAAAAAAAGTTGGAAGGGACCTTGGAGGTCATCTAGTCCAACCCCCTGCTCAAGCAGGAAACCCTATACCATTTCAGACAAATGGCTGTCCAGTATCTTCTTAAAAACTTCCAGTATTGGAGCGTTCACCACTTCTGGAGGCAGGTTGTTCCACTGGTTAATTGTTCTAATTGCCAGGAAATTTCTCCTTAGTTCTAGGTTGCTTCTCTCCTTGATTAGTTTCCACCCGTTGCTTCTTGTCCTGCCTTCAGGCGCTTTGGAGAATAGCTTGACTCCCTCTTCTTTGTGGCAGCCCCTGAGATATTGGAACACTGCTATCATGTCCCCTCGTTCTTCTCTTCATTAGACTAGACATACCCAATTCCAGAAACTGTAGTTTGGATCAAAGCTCTGCTCTTGGGAGAAAGTTAATATGGTCTCCCTGCATGGTTTTCCAAATCCAGACCAACTTCCTGCTGTGCATTACTAGGGAGATGCAATATTTTATTTATTTATTTAGAAAATTTATATTGCTGCCTACTCACACATGACGACTCAAGGTGGCTTACATGACATAAAAACACAATATAAAAGAAATAAAAATAATAAAAGAGGAAAAAATAACCCCCCTACCCTCCCATCCCAGCAATAACACACACTCATACCAGCCATTTAATGGGCTCTGTCCTGCTCTGGGTTCCCTAGGCCCCGCTGGCAGAACCATGGTTTCTGGGCCTTGTGAAAGAATGTTAGAGGCAATGGGAGGCAATCTAATTTCCAGAGAGTTGATGTTCCAGAGGGAGAGACACTACAGAGAACGCCCCTTCTTCTGGGTCCCGCCAGATGTATCTCCTTAGGGCAGTGGTTCTCAACCTGTGGGTCGGGACCCCATTTGGGGTCGATTGACCATTTCACGGGGGTCGTCAAGCAAGGCTGTCCGCCATTTTTTTTGTCCGCCATTTTTTTTGTCCGCCATTTTTTCCCCCTTTTCCGGCGGGTGCCTTACCTCCCTTGGGCTGGGCCAGCTGGTGGTCGGCCTGCTCCGTCTCTGCCGCTTGCCAGCTACGCCTCGGCCGACGCAGGGGGCGGAAGCATGCATGCGCGGCGCTCCCGGGCAGGGAAAGTCCTCGACTTACGATCAGTTGGGTAGTCCTCGACTTACAACCGATTTAGTCCTCGACTTACAACCAGTTTAGTCCTCGACTTTCGACCAGTTTAGTCCTCGACTTACGACCGGTTGGGGTCGCATTAAAAAGGTTGAGAACCACTGCCTTAGGGGATGGGACCTGCAACATTCCTTGCCTCCCCACTCTAGTGGGTTCAGGTAGATGTGACTGGCAAGAGACAGTCCCTCAGATAACCTGGTCCTAAGCCATGAAGGGCTTTAAAGGTGACAACCACCACCTTCGATTGCACCCAAAAGCAAATCGGTAACCAATGTGGCTCCCACAGGAGAGGTGATACATGTGCATACAAGGTCTGCACAAAACCATGCGGGCCGCTGCATTTTGCACCAGCTGGAGCTTCCGGATGCTTTTCAAGGGCAGCCCCAGGAAGAGCACATTGGAATAGTCAAGACGGGAGGTGACTAGGGCTTGAGTGACCGTGAGTAGGGATTATTGGTCCTGGAAAGGGTGTAACTGGCACACAATATAGTGTGTTTCCAGTTTTACAGAAAATAACTTCATCTACAAATTGCCTATAACAATAAACATTCACAGTTAATTTTACGCACTGTATAAGGAAGAGGCAGGAGAAGGTGACAAGAGTTCTTAACCTTGCCCTAGTAATCGATATGCTATTATATCCTTTAAAATGTTTCAGATGTTAAATACTCACATACTATAGGTCTGCCCCCAAGTTTAGGGGAAACGGTTGCCTGTTATCACTAGCATGTCTGTCTGTCTGTTTATCTGTTTAATCTTCCAACTTTTTTTTAGGAGCTCAAAGGATATTTTCCATATTATTTTATCCAGTGAACTGAGAGTCTTCCATGTCTGAGAATAGACATGGACCTGTCTGGCATCAATCCAGCACTGTAGGTATTTTCCAATATTTTGCTAGTCAGGATTTGATTGTTGTTGTTGCACTTTTCTGAACTAAGATAATGTTGCCTCTATGAGACTGACCAGACCAAGAAATAAACTCTACAGAAGACTAAAGATTACTTTAATTTAGATTGGCTGCAGTAACATAATCTTGCAAGTCTGATTGTGCTACCCTCTCCTTTCTTTCTATAATAACGTGAATTAGAGATGTCTGAGATGTTTGCTCATGCTTTCTACATGTCCTGGACTTAATCTAATGTTTTTCTTCTTGATTCTGTGGTAACAGTTTCTTCCTCAAGGCCATCACCCTCTTTGATCTCTGCAGACATGATAGAATGCAAATACAGTTTAAGCATGTTTATCACAACTGTTGAGGAACAGTAGGAATGGAATCAGCCTTGTTTGCTAAAATGTAAAATCTGCTACATATAATCTTTTCATGGTACACTGGACTATGGAATTCATTGACGAATAAGCTGCACCTGGTCAGATCCATATCCTAATTCTGTGAACCAGAAAAGGATTTACCAGTATTTTGTTTCAGATATTTCTATTCCTTGGATTGTAACATAATCAAGCAAAGATATTACAAACGTCCGCAGGAAAATATTCAAGAACTTTTGGGGTATTATTATTACACACAAATTTTCTGGTTTTACTTTTTTGCATTTTAACTTGAAGTTCAGCTTCACTTTCAATTTCATTCTTAGCCTACTGCATTCATTCTGATTACCATAATACCTTGAATGTTATTTATCAATGTGGCATTGGGAAACTATGAAGTGCAATATTTGTCTTGTTATTGATTGTTATTGAACAAGATAGATTTCAGTGGAAAATGAAAGCATAGCAGCAGTGGAAGCTAGGACATATGTTGTGAAATTTCTGTTTATTCGAAACAGAGTTGGGGCACATCTTTGAAAGCCCTCATCACCACCAATACACAAAACTTCAAAGAAATGAATTCTGGCATGACTAGCAAAGAACATCAACCAAAGCCAATAAGGAACAGACTACAGGGACAGTGTAAGTCATTCAAGTACAAGAGTTTCAATTGGACTCCATTGGTGGAGCAACATATGGCTGACAGCATATTCTGGAAAACCTCCAGGTGAGTTTCAGATTTCAATTGTCATTTTGTTTGTTGAAGAAGCACCCATTCAACATGCTATTTGCATATGCAAAACAGCACATTTAATTGAACTTTCACAATTCACTAGAGAAAAATCCACTGATTGGGTTGTTTCTGCATCTGCTAAAGCGAATGTTAGACACTGATTGGCCCACAGTTAAGTCAGAAAAAATCTCTTTTGCTGGATTTCCTAAATGAGATCTGTTACAGTATAAATTTAATCTTGTTTGTGGCTAAAGGAATGCAATGTATATCTATATTCACCTTCCTTCCAAATTAAACACATCCAGGAAAGGATTTGTATATTGTGATACATTCTTTTTCTTCTCTGTAGTAGAAAAAAAGATAATTTCCATATCGAGTATAAATTGTAAACTGAAAACTTATTATGAATTATATATGCACATCTATAATTCATCCTGATGTTATCTTCACAAAGGAAGTGGCCAATTAAGAACAGTTTACTAAACAATTGAATGTTCAAGATAACAAGTTATAATATTTATTTATTTATTTGATTTATATCACTACCTGTTTTAAATGCACAACTCTGGGTAGTTTACAACAAGTAAAAAGTGCAAATAGAAGTGCAATTTTGAAACATATAAACAGCAAAAATACAAATTAAATAGCAGAATCCATAGCTGGTCTGAAAAACAATTTATCATCAACAGATCCACTGTACGGGTTCTACCTGGATCTGGATAGTTTCTCACCAGAGGCATTGTGCTGTGTACCCATGTTTCAATTATATGAATAAATGCTGTGTGGGTTTGTTTTAGTGGGGAACAGATGTGCTACACACTGCTATGCAGCCTGCTTCTCTGCTATTCGACTCTATAAACAGCTTTGGGCATGCTTTAATGGGCAATTGTGCACAGCTGTGCTGGCAGCCATTGTACACATCTGTATTTTACCTTGTGGGCATATCTACATATATTTGTACACCTTTGAGTAGTTAAAATTGCATGTGGCTCAGAACATTTGTATGAGCTGCTGTGCATTGCTATGTAAACAGCCGTGAACAGTCATTGCATATTAACAGTTTATAAGTGGTTGTTTGTTGCCTACCTTTGCACAATCTGTTACAAATACTTGCTAAGGTGGACACTGTGCTTTGTGGACAGTTGTAGATATATCTGTGTACCTTTTAATGCATTGTTATGCATGTTTTTGCAAGCTGCACTGAAGGGCATAGCTACGAAAACAACTGTAGTTTTGAATTTTCTGTTAGGTGAAGTTTGTGTATTTATACAGCCGGCTACAGTTCATAGCTGTGCTTTCTATGGGAAATTGTGAATTTGAATTTGAGAATTTGAAAAAAAATCCAGTGTGTAGTGGAAAACTATTCCCTGGGCCAGTGGTCAGGATCATTAAACAATTTTAACTTGGGCTAAATGGTATGAGGCCTTAACTGAAATAAAGATGCAATATAAATCCGTGAAGTAAATTGCTAGTCAATTCTGTCCTTGATAAATTATTAGTGTTGCTCCTCATTATTACTGTTCTTAAAAAGTTGTTTGCTATTTTGCTGGATATGACCATTTATTTTAATAAAGTGCCTAAACTATTGTAATAAACAAAGAACTTATAAAAATAGATAACAGGGCCATAAATAAGTGAAAAAGATACAACGGGGGGGGGGGGGAGTATGTGTCATTATGTGCTTGAGCAGGGGGCTAGACTAGAAGACCTCCAAGGTCCCTTCCAGCTCTATTCTATTCTATTCTAGTCTATTCTATTCTAGTCTAGTCTATAATTCTAATGCAAACATACAAGTGTATGTTTGTTTGTGTGTGTCTGTGTATACACATGTGTGTATGTGTATGTATGTATGGGTATAATCAAGTCTTCAGTCTATTGAGTAAATGCTGCCATATAGATAACTTTTCAATGCTGCAATATTATTCTTTTCTTTATAGCAAGGGCATGGAGAATTCATTTATCTTGTCCAGTTGTTAAATTCCATGTGTTAGGTATATAATTCAAGAGTACATTAACCTCTGAAAATTATTTTTCTTGTATATAAATGGCCTCAGATTTGATCAGGGTCAGCTGATAGGTGCAGAAAGCTGAGAAA
>NW_015387980.1:0-16199 GCF_001527695.2 Protobothrops mucrosquamatus | reverse complement strand
CTCGCAGGACTGGCCTAGGGTAATTTTTAGAGGGGTTTTAATCAATATTTTAAATTGGACAATCTTTAATATTTCTTTTAATTAATTTTAAACCTGTATTGTTATTTATGTATTTTAATTGATTGTCAGCCGCCCTGAGTCCTACGAGGAGAAGGGCGGGATATAAATCTAAATAATAAATAAAATAAATAAATAAATAGGGAAATTACACAATATTTTTAAGCAAATGGTTTTAAATATTTTTTTTTCTCTCAGCTCAACTGTGTCCAATTCTTGGAGACTTCCTGGACAAGTCCATGCATTTTTCTTGACAAGGTTTTTTGGAAGTGGTCTGCCATTGCCTCCTTCCTAGGGTTGAGAGAGAGTGACTGGCCCAAGGTCACCCAGTTGCTTTGTGCCTAAAGCAGACCACTGTTTTCTAGCTTGATGCCTTAACCACTACACCAAACTGGCATTCTTTATCAATACAATTTAAATAATAAGAGTTTGGGCTGATCTGCATGAACAGCTTGTCTCAGCACCACTACAGACTACTGATAATTTCTTGAGGGCAGGATTGTCTTTATCAGCCTACCATGCATTTCATTTCATTGCCATGTATTTGTTGGCACTTGCACAACATCTGCCCAACAACTTTAACATTGATTCCCAATGGAAAGCCAACTAGATCACTGAATGCCCAGATGTAGGAAGACATATAAATGAAAAAGACATATAAACAAAAAAGGTGCCAGGCGTTGAACTACCACACCAGCAATAGGCAATCCTGAATAGAATTTGCACCTCGTATGGAGTTTGACAGGACTCACTGTATAAATGGGGCTTAGTATCCTCCCCTCAATGTGACTGTGGGGTCCCTGAAGCCACATACTATCCAGTATCTGATTTTTTTTATATAAATGATGCTGCATTTCAATGGTTAGTTAGATGGCTAGACATTGGTATTTGAACATAGATCTTTTTAACGTTTACATTTTATTGTGTTTTACTAATCTAGGTGAAATGTTAATATATATATATTGCTAATCCACATATGATATGCCATACACTAAATAAATAAAAAAATAGCCCATCAGGAAGGGAATCCTTTTTCTGCTAAGTTTTTTTTAAAAAGCGTTTCACTGTATTCATATTTTCCTTTGAAGATTTTGGGGGTTAATAATTAAAAAAAATTAATATACTTAAAATATTTCTCTGATTTAGTTTCTCTAGATTTATTAAATAAATCCAGAATATCTGGTTGCAAGAATTTTCCCCAAGCAGAGGAGTGTTATAAAGAAGAATAAAGTTAGGCAAGAAAATTGGAAACACTTAATAGAATCATATTTGGACTGAATTTGAACTGGGAAGAAATCTATGGGGAAAGAGAAAAGAATAAGCAGAATAAAGTACGTATCAGAAACATGAAGTTATAGCTGGTGATTAACCACATAAAAGCATACAATAATAGAGGAAAGATAAAAAGTATTTTTTATAAAAGAATCGTACAGGATCCCACGAAACTCTAAGAGATAAAGGAAAAATTAGATTAAGATATACTTAAAATACATTCTAAGAGATATGTTAATAATGACATAATTGAAAACATCATGAAAGTAGATAGGATCAATGCATTTGTTCATAGTGGTGGGAGACAAATAAGGAAAATGACTGCAACAATCGAAATCATGTTTTAGGTTTTCCCTACTTTATGTCCTGCTTATTAGTCTCTCCGAAAGAGGGTAAACGACTTCCGGATTAGAAACTTCTTTCTTGTAAACCTTGTCTCTTTACCCCCATCATTGTGATCTAAATTCTCCAGTTCTAATCATTATTAGAAACTTCCTTTTTCTTGTCTTCTTTTATCTCCTCTCTATATATTGAGATAAGAGTAAAGAAACCAAACCAAAAAGAAGGGATTAAAAAATAAGAGGGTTGTGAAGGAGACAAAACAAAGTTAAAGGACAGAAGTATGAAACAGGAAAGATTGATTTTAATAATATTATCAAATAATTGTGCAACTAACTAAGAAGACACATTAAAAAGGGAAGGTAATTAACTGAACATGCATCTTGGGAATAAATACTAGAAACAACAAGAAAAGCAAAATAAAATTAGAGTTAAAGAAAAAAACAGCATTGTGACAGGTATGCAGATATGTGTCTGTTAGATGGGTATTTTCTTTGATTTAGTCTGATGTTTTGGACTAGTGATGTTTTTTGTCACAGAACTTAAAATGTTTAGAAACAGCTCCGTAGAATGAAGATCTTGGTTGTTCCCACATAAATTGCTAGCTTAAATGTTCCTACAACCGTCTTTTTAAATAGCTCTTTCCATTCCAAAGTGTGCTAGGACCTCTTTTTAAATCTATCTTGTAACATTTGCATTGTAGTTGTAGCCTTGTAGTAACTACACACACTAGAGGGGAAAGACTCATATCCAAGTGAAATAAGCATGCATAAGCGTTAATTTTCTAGTTTGGACTGATCAACAGATTTCATCCTATCATCACATCTTTGGGAATGAATTCAGACATGTGGCAAATAGCAGGGATCTGTTGGGAACTAGCGCAGCCCTGCAAGACATTCATTCCTGTGTTCCAAATAAAAACGTTGCCGATTGGCTGTCAACATTTGGCTCTTCATATGCCCGACATTCATCACAGACTTCACCTTCAAATGACAACAAGGGACAGATAGCAATAGGTTTAAAGATATTAAGAAAACCACTTATTTCTCATTTGTTTATGATATTCTTCTAAACTGTAATGTCTCCAAGTATCATTCAGTTCAGGTGCTAATTTGTTATTTCAGCATCTTTTATTCCTGACAAAATAGAAAAGGGCTGGGACGGACATTCAGACAAAAAGAGAGAGAGATACCAGTAACTTCAGCCTAAAGGGTTCTTTTCTGATGCTAGATTGCCTTGCCTCTTTGCAACCATCCCCTCGTCCTACCTCCAATCCCTGTAATTTACAGCATTTATATCCTAAAAAAACAGCATATTGACTTCAAATAAGTCTTTACTTTCCCTCCTTAGCATGTTAAAGGATTCTATGAAGACAATTAAAGAGTCTTATTCCCAGTTGGGCTATTATCTTTTAGTACTTTTAGTATCTTTTAGTATCTTTTAAAAGACTGTTATATTGATGTTAATATCAATTAAATATATTTAAATAATTTACATTCTAATATAAACGTCTCTAAGAAAAGGTGGCATACAGATATTAAGTGAATAATTTGTCTAATTGTCCATGTGTTTTCTCTGTCCCTCTTGAAAGACAGTACTAGAAACCTCATTGCAGGCTGTTGAAAATCAAATTACTTAGTACTGTAGAAGAATCCCAAAGGTCAGAAATGTGCATGAAGAGACTTCACATTTGATGCCAAATATAATTCCTAAATGAAACTTCTATTTCAAATAATAACCTTCACCATGCCAGACATATTGAAGAAGTTATGTTGGTATACAGTAAATGCAACACATAAACATAAATGATATTTTTGATGACATTACCATGAATGTGTTTTTCTCAAAAGTATTTTATTTTAAAAATTTAATAAAAAGTGTTTTAGATACACACTTTAATTTCCATTCTTTAGCTTTAAAAAAAAGAAAAAAATACAGCAAAATGTAATGATAGATATGCTGCTTATTTGACATTATATTCCATAAAATTGGACTTTGTAATCATGTAATGATATTTTAAGTACAAAAGGAATTGCATTTTAAGAAAAAGCTGTTTTAATACAATACAAACTTTTATATATTTGAAAAACTACTGCAAGGCAGGATAATGAAAATTCAAGAGTTACTGTTATCACTAATGCATAGAGCCCCAGTAAGTTCAGTTGTATCACACTTTGCATGACTGCAGAAACTCATTTGCTTAAATAGTGGCTTTTCACCTGAAATGTCCCTTAATATGCGAACATAAATCCTGACATTTTATTTTGAATTGTGTTAATGCTAAGCTTTTCAGAATTGATTCAAATTTTCACTTCATTAAGATCTCTTACAAATTATTCATCAATATCTCTTGGGACAGTTGTTGAAAACTTTTAATTCCAAATCAGTTAAAAGGATTAGAAAACACAGCAACATTTTCCAAGTTGCATCCAGAAGCCCCAAATCTTTACTGAAAGAAAAATATATTTGACAATATTAGGTTTGCTATGTTGTGTTTATGTTTCTAAGTACTGGCATTAACACTTGTGTTATAGCAGCATATTATAGCCCTGAAGCTTCAGAGGAATACCACTGAAATAAAAACAGTACTGAAAGAGAAGAAGCCAAATTGTTCATTTCATTGTTTTTACATTGCTGCACTCTTTGATAATTCCTAGATTTACAGTACAATCATGTGGACAACAGAATAGTTTCCAACATAAGAAGCAAACCTTTTCAAACAATTATGTAATATCTGGGTCACGAGTGTGCACAATACACTGTACTGGCCAACAGCCAGAAATGTTTAAGTTTGTAAATACTTTGAATTTTCAGTATGTCAGCATAAATTAGGACATAAAACATGATCTGCTCTCTGCACAAATCCTACAACTAGATGAAGAGAATATAATTAAACAAATGAGTAAAAAACATTATCCTTCTTCATATTTGGTTCATGTATGGTAAAAATATGTGAACCTTTGTTTTTATTAAGGGGTGTGCAATTGCCCCTCACCTCTTGGGCAGCAATAACTGCAACTAAATATTTCCAGCAACTGTTGCTAAGTCCTACTTATCTTAGAGAAATTTTAGCCATTCCTCCTTATAGAACAGCTTCAATTCAGGGGCGCTGGTGAGCTTCCTTATATGAACTGATCGTTTCCTGTTCTTCTACATTTCTATTGGCTTATGGTCAGGACTTTGATTTAGCCATTCCGAAATATTAACTTTCTTCTGCTTTAATCATTCTTTGTCATACAGTTTGTATATTTTGGGTCGTGGTCTTCCTGAATGACCCACTTACACTTGAGCTTTAGTTCACAGACGTTTCCCTGTATAACTGCTGGTACAATTCTAATTCAATCATTGGCAGGGCATCCTAGGCCAGAGACAGCAAAACAGGCCCATGATACTGCCACATTTCAGATGGGATGTTTTAATGCTGGAATTCCATCCCACATTTTATTCAAGCCAGAAAATTCTAGCTCAGTCTCATCTATCCACAGAACATTCTTCCAATAATCTTCTAGCTTATCCACATGGCCTTTTGCAAACTGTAGATGGGCAGCAATGCTCTTTTGGAGAGTAGTGGATTTCTCCTAGCATCGCTGTATTCAGTATTCGCTCGATGGTAGTCTCGTAAGTATTGACATTTATGTGTGCAAAAAAGGCCTTTAGTTCCTTCAATGTTAGCCTGAGGTTCTATGAGACCACCAAGAATATTACAAGCCTTGCTCTGCGATTTTGATTGGTTGACCACTTCTGGAGAGGGTAACAATGGTGTTGAATTGCCTTCATTTGTATGCTATCTGCCTGACAATGGACTTGTGGAATCCAAATACTCTAGAGGTACGTAAAACTTTCCAGCCTAATAAGCAACTCTTGTTTTTCAAAGGTCCACAGAAATCTCCTTTGTTCAAGCCATAACACACTTCCACAGAACTGTGTTGAAAAGATCAGACTTTGACAGGGAATATTCAGAATTCTGTTCTTTAAATAAGGCAAGACCTCCCACACTCACACCTGATTAGCATCTCATTGATTGAAACACCGGACTGTAATTCCCCCTTCAAATAAACTGATAATTCTAGAGGTTCACACATTTCTGTTACCCAATAATATGTAGCTTTGGATCATTTTGCTCAATAAACGAACAAGTATCATCTGTTTAATTGGGTTTTTTTCTAGTTTTAGGATTTGTGTGAAGAACAGATCACATTTTAGGTCCCATTTATGCAGAAATATTGGAAGTTCAAGGTTCACAAACTCTGAAGCTGTGTAACACACTCCACTTAAGTTCCACCACAAAATCCGTTGTACTTTGTTTATTTAGAATTCATATTTCTATATAGCCCATCTCCCTCAAAGAGGGACTCTAGATGCCTCCCAATCACAAAGTCATTCTTGAACACTAATATATAGTCCAAAGTGGGCTAGAGGTATATAAAGAAACGTTGAAAAACAAAAATTTTGACAAGGCTATGTTCATATAGAAATCAAGGATAATATGCTTGGACCTGAACCTGTATAGCAGACCGTGCCCTGAGAATTCAAATTACTCTAGTCGGAATTTGGAATTTAGATTCAAAATAAAGAAGCAAAACCAGAATAACATATGCACTTGGCAAGATTTATAATTAAGACAGCCTTTATTTTGCTTATAAGTACAATCTGAAACATTGGAGAAGTGATACAAACGGCCAGTCATTGTACCTATTGGCCCAGATTAGGTCTCCTTGTTCCGTGTATAGTATACTGGAAAACAGATAGCATAATAATGTTGAATTTTCCCTTGATTTTTTTCCAAAATTGTAAAGATTGCTTTATAGAACGTCTGTACTCTGGCCTCTTATTTTATTAACAGTTATAGTCATTCAAATAAATATTTCAGAAAAAATAAAACCAAGTGTGTTTATACAATGCAGTCTAATTTATTCCAACAAAGTTATATTTGGGGATAAAAGTTTTAAGGATTTGCACATTGCAGGAGATAAAAAATTAGCACTGGGCAAAGTTTTAAATTTGATTTCAAAAAGTGCTTCAGAATGCACAGCAGCATGAACTAAGCCCGTTGGCAACCATTTAAAGCAATTACATCTTTTCCTGGGATCAGATAGCAATTGCATGGTCCTAGAAAAAGATACAGATACTTTACATAGCTGCTGAAATGTATTTTTGTGCCACTACACATCCTGAAGAATCTTTTTGGAATTAAATCTCTAGTAGGACATGTTCCTAATATAAAAATTTTGAAAGGTTGGTGAATGGAAGAACTGCTAGCCATAAAAATGGGGGGGAAATGGACCCATTGCAGTTACTTTGCTGCACAATAATGTAATTTCAAAGGTCATGTACATAATTTTTAGGAACTATCAAATCTGAGGTGTGCAGCTTTTTGTATTAATACCTGATTTTAATATCCAGTCAAAATTTGGAAACAACTTATTAATACAGTGCAAGATGTTGTCACTGGAATAAAGTTCAAATCATCAACAATTACTAAACACCATGTTTTGTTTCTGGTAAATTCAAAAGAAGTTAGCATTCAAGTCTAATCACTTATACTGGGAGAAAAGTATGTGGGTAATTTTTTTGCAGTTTTACAGAATGGTGTGAAAATACACCCAACTGCCTTATCATCTTGAAACATTATCCTCAACAAGAAAGATACAGAAAGGTTTAGAAATCTTGTCTTGTTGTGTTTGTAGTACTATGTTCAATAATTAAAAAATAGAAAATCTATATAGAAAATCTTTATACTTTCTTCACATGGAATAAGTCTCCTTTAAATTTATTTTGTACAAAACATTACATATTGCCCTTTCACTCCATAATTTAGTTGTCACACTACATCTGCAATTTGATGCAAAGCCAGCAGATAGTCCTATGTTAGCAATGCATCATAAGGACAAGAGCACAGCACAGAATCAACCAGTACATCATAAAAGCTGAAAAAGAAAATGATCCTGTCTCTTTGTTTTGAAAGCATGATGTAACTTGATGTCTAGATTAAGTCTAGTGAAGGTTGGTTATGTCTCTTACAACAGAGAAGTAATGTACGCATTATGGCACTGGCTCACTGTATTCAGACTAGTTTGTACACAAACATATAATACACAAGTACAACGTATACATGGTGAAATGTTTTTTGTTTCATATACATCAGATTTGAGTGTTGTTTTGTTCCTTAAAGAAGGAAAAATGTGGGAAAGAGTGCTGGAGGAAGTCCTGCTTAATTTGTTGCATATGGCCAAACGTGTTATAAAATGAAGTGCATGCTACTCAGAAACTAAATGGACTATTCCGATAACTAAATCAGATTAACTCAGATGCCAGAATCTATCCAAATATTTGCCCACAGGCAAATCAAAAGATTCAAACTATTTTCTTTTGTTGTTATTTATACAATTACAAGTCATATTAATCACCTTGGCATTTTTCCAAAAGAGGGGGGTACATTGTAAAAAGAAATGCACTGTACTTTTATTTTAGAAGTATTTATCAAACCATATGTGCAGATACTTGAGATGATGACAGTGTTAAGCTTCCTAGGGTCCTAGAGTCAAAGAAATTTTGCTGCCCCCCATTGCTAAATAAGTGCACTCCTTCTACAGGGGGCAACATCTGCCGATCAGTCATGGTTCCACTTGGTGATGACCCCAAGAAAGTTCCTTGGGAAGAAACAATTTTCTCAGGACTTGCAGCCAGTTTGCCCCTCCACCTCTTCAACATAGGTATGTCTCGTGTTCCCGATACGTCGGACTTTCACAACATTCTCAAGCCTACCCAAACTAAACGACCTTTCCGTAACGATCTACCTCCTCCATATTACATGACCTCAACACCTCTGTAGGGACTTTAAACGTAGCTATTAGGGCGGACGCCTGTTGACTTACGTAGTGGCAGTGATGCTGCCACAGGCATATTCACAGCTGAACCGTTTGGTACGCCAACGTAAGAGGGGGTTCCTGGAGTTGCAAAGGTCTCACTGGTTTGATTTGCAAGCCTGTTGTAGGTTTCAGTCAAGGAAGTACTGTACCTGTTAAGGGTTAGACCTGAGCGAGCACAGGCCGTATAGTCAGCTGAAGCAAGGCTGCAGAACTGGCTAGTATTGGGAGTGAGATGAAAAGCAGGAGAAGAACAAGGTGACCCAGGAAGGAGATGTGGATGAGTAGATGGTACCCCATTGGCAGATCCTTGGAGCAAACTGGAAGAACTAGTGTTTCCTGAAAGAAAATATCAGAATATTAAAGAAAGGCATTTATCTATTACTGTTGCATTTTGCCCTAAAGTGGCCAAAGTTAGATTATATCAGGTTAGCACAAAAAATGGCTTTTTTGTTGCTACCATAATCAAAAATGAACAGACTAGTGGATCAATTGCTTCAAGAGTGCAATATAGCATCTACTGCCACATCTAGGGACAGCAAGCTAACATTAAATGCAAGAATGTAACTTTTCCTTCAATAGGTAGTAATGACAGGGCAGAATGGAGTGGGAAGAATTCTGCTGCCCCTTTTATACTCCTCAGACTTTGCCATCTTACATCAGCTTCCCACTTTATAATAGAGGTTATATTAAAAAGTAAATAATTGTTTGCGATTCTTAGTTAAAGACAGTTCTGAAGAAATAATTTTCTTTATATAGTCGGTGAATAAAATTATATATTATAGCTCAAAATTTTATTTATTGTGGGCATGAATTTCCTGTTGTACCTCATGTATTTCACAGAATAATCTTCAAACGGCATTACAAGTAGAAAGGGGAAGAAGTAATGAAACATGCATTGCAATGTCAAGACGCGAACTCTATAAACAAGTGAGATGGGTGGTGTAGAAATTTAATAAAAATAAAAATCTAGAAAATGAGAGTTGGGAATTAAATAAATGCAACATTCATGTTGAATCATTTAATTAGAAGGGATGTTGAGCTGCCTACCTCTAGCTAAATACATAAAGCAGTTGGACTTGTGCTTATATTGGACAGTCGCTTGTCTGAAATGATATAGAGTCCTCCTGCTTGAGCAGGGGGCTGGACTAGAAGACCTCCAAGGTCCCTTCCAGGTCTATTCTGATTGATTGATATTAGCCAAAGTCTTCACACTACTATAACTATTGTGTATTTATAGAACTAAACACCTATTATTTATCCTTAGTGGATCAAACATTTGCTTCACTGTGGAAAGGCATGTATTATTGTATTTGAACAGCTAAGTGCGTAGCTTGCACAAAAAATCTTCCTCACTCTTAGATCAAAGATTGAGAGAACTCAGATTAGAATCTGTTAGTACACAATAACTGTGGGTGAATTACAATATGCACAGTATAGTTTGTAGTGATATGTTGAAGAGCATACTGTAAGGAGAAGGGATAGAAAAAGAAAGTTGTTATAATTACAAGCAAGATCTGCTCACATATATTTCTGGCTGGTTGTTATACATTAACTATACAAATCACATAAAACATTTAAAATCAATTATGTTGAACATGTTTTTCCTGTTAATTCTGTATCTGGACTGCTGTCCTGTCCCATAATACGATATCAAAAGTTTTTCTCTTTTCCTATGGAATCAGTATAGGACTTCAACTTCTTTAAAATTGGGTTTTAGCTTCAGAACTTACTTTTCTTCACAAATATTTCTAACACATAACAGTTTCATGTTATTCTGCACAAACTGAATAAACTCTTAAGTTGTGTTGCTCATACTCTTAATTTCAGGAACTCTGGAACTTCTGAAAGAAATGAATCTAAGTATTTATATGAAATCATGCTAGAAGAAAAAAGTTACTGTTTTTCTAACAAGGAGATGTATCGGCAGATTCAATCTGATGGATGACAGTTAACCACTTTTTTTTTGGGCTAGAGAATCTACAGAAGGTCTAACCGCAAGGAAAAGTCTGATTCTTAAATAATTGCAATGAAGGAACCTTTTGATTTCTCCCAGATCACTTCCGCATGTGGTATGGACTTTATTTTTTCATCTTTTTCAGTATCTGATGAAATGGGTACCGTACGATATTTACTAATAATTATTTTTTCCTTAATAGTCCTTGCTGAAATTCTCTAATATATTTTTATTAGATTTGTTTGATTTGCTATTATTAAAAGAAAAATGGGTTCAATCTTATCAGTCTAACTTTTAAAACAAACACAGGATTCTATAGCCAAATATTTAAATAAACAAAAGTTATTACCTAAATGAGAGAAACAAAACATAGATTATATGCAGCATCATTCAATCCATAAACAACAGTTACCTTGTTTTGCAATCCCAGGTATATCTTCAAATGTAAGTGTTCTCAGTGACGGTCTCCAGAATGCGTAAGATTCTACTAAAGCTTCCAGCCCCATCCTAGACAACACAACAAGAATATTTTGTGATCTGAATTACCTAAAAGTTGTTCACATTTTCAGGATGGTATAATTTCACTGAGCATGATTCACAGATAAAGCTGAAGTGCACTGCAGCAAATATGGAATAAAGGCAGGTTACAAATGTTGTTGGAGATGCAACTCAAGATAGCTCATGGTTTCATTTCGTCCTATTACTATTACATATTGCACTATTATCTATAGGTTTATTAATATGACATGGGAGTGACTGCTGCATGTGATAATACATTCTTCTTCTCCTCTCCAAATTTCCCAAATTATAGATTTTACGGCTTGAGCATAGCTAAAAGAATTATTATATGACCCCAGGGAAGAAATTTATGTGCTATTAGCCAGCAAAGGATTGTGGTTTTTTTTGTAAACATCTGAATTAGGATTTCCTACAACATCCCATCTCATCCTGAAAAGTGGGAAATAAAGCTTTCAAGCAATATTTACTTGAATTTTTTTTAGTTTTGTTTATAACCTTCCAGGGATTTAATCTTTTTACTTCCTTTTTATTATCTTCATAATTAATTTTGAAGTTACACAATTTTGTTAACGATATACGCTCTCAATTTTTTCAGCATACATTTTTTTAAAATGTTTAAAATGCGTGGGTTTCTGCAAGCTCAAGCAAAGCTTTGAACCTGAGCAATTCTTTTGTACAATAGGAAAAAAAAAACATGACCCAGTTTTAATTTTTTTAATTCATGGTTTGTCATTTAAATCAACCCAATTGTTTTAATTTGTCTTGTTTTGAAAGTTAGTTTATATTAAAACAGTGGTGTGCAAATCACGCCTTCCAAAGTTGCAGAACTATACTGTAACGCCGATCATTTGTCACCAGCGGTCACGTTGAGGGCTTGCTGGGAGACCACATTCTTTATACCTCTGTTTTAAACCATGATGATTTGGCAGAATATCTTACCCAACAAGGAGTTGGAGAAAGCTCTATCACTTACTAAACAAATGAAATTCTCAACTTGGAAGTCTTATTCAGGTTTGAAGAATTTCTTGCATAATCTAATATTACATAATTGATTACTCATATATTTGTAGTATAATGTTCCTATTATAATAATCATATCCACCAGAATATTAATACCAATACAGCACTCAAGCTTTGGTTCTATGGACCTCAAAATCATTTCCGATGAACTTCCTTGTTCTCATAAAAAATGCCAAAGATAAAGGATGTTGGTTTTTCTCTTTCTGGCTGCTACTAAATCAAATATTTTAAAAACTAAAAATACATTGTCTCCCAATGTGTGAACTAATTTTCAGTGTGAACTATTTCTGCAATTGCCAGAATGTTGGTTTGCTTAAAAAAANTGGTTATCTTCGAGACCGCCTCCTGCCACAGATTACCCCCCACCGACCTGTACGCTCCCACAGAGTGGGTCTCCTCAGGGTGCCGTCAGCCAGACAGTGCTGGCTGGCGACCCCAAGGGGGAGGGCCTTCTCTGTGGGAGCACCCACCCTCTGGAACGAACTGCCCCCAGAGATCAGGGTGATCCCTGATCTCCCTTCCTTCCGCCGCGCCCTCAAGACGTGGTTGTTCCAGCTCGCAGGACTGGCCTAAGGGATTTTAAAGGGGTTTTAATTACTTTTAAATTTGACGTATCTAAATATTTCTTTTTAATCAATTTTTAATTAGATGTATATGTTAGTATTTTAATCATTGTCAGCCGCCCTGAGTCCGCAAGGAGAAGGGCGGGATACAAATGTAATTAAATAAATAAATAAATAAATAAAATAGCATCTACTGCCACATCTAGGGACAGCAAGCTAACATTAAATGCAAGAATGTAACTTTTCCTTCAATAGGTAGTAATGACAGGGCAGAATGGAGTGGGAAGAATTCTGCTGCCCCTTTTATACTCCTCAGACTTTGCCATCTTACATCAGCTTCCCACTTTATAATAGAGGTTATATTAAAAAGTAAATAATTGTTTGCGATTCTTAGTAAAAAACAGTTCTGAAGAAATAATTTTCTTTATATAGTCGGTGAATAAAATTATATATTATAGCTCAAAATTTTATTTATTGTGGGCATGAATTTCCTGTATTTCACAGAATAATCTTCAAACGGCATTACAAGTAGAAAGGGGAAGAAGTAATGAAACATGCATTGCAATGTCAAGACGTGAACTCTATAAACAAGTGAGATGGGTGGTGTAGAAATTTAATAAAAATAAAAATCTAGAAAATGAGAGTTGGGAATTAAATAAATGCAACATTCATGTTGAATCATTTAATTAGAAGGGATGTTGAGCTGCCTACCTGTAGCTAAATACATAAAGCAGTTGGACTTGTGCTTATATTGGACAGTCGCTTGTATGAAATGATACAGAGTCTCCTGCTTGAGCACGGGGCTGGACTAGAAGACCTCCAAGGTCCCTTCCAGGTCTATTCTGATTGATTGATATTAGCCAAAGTCTTCACACTACTATAACTATTGTGTATTTATAGAACTAAACACCTATTATTTATCCTTAGGGGATCAAATATTTGCTTCACTGTGGAAAGGCATGCACTACTGTATTTGAACAGCTAAGTGCGTAGCTTGCACAAAAAATCTTCCTCACTCTTAGATCAAAGATTGAGAGAACTCAGATTAGAATCTGATAGTACACAATAACTGTGGGTGAATTACAATGTGCACAGTATAGTTTGTAGTGATATGGTGAAGTGCATACTGTAAGGAGAAGGGACAGAAAAAGAAATAGAAAAGTCCAGGACAAAAGCTAGGATACAGTTGGTAATCTCAAAATATTTCTTCCTTTTTTTAATGTAGCAAATGTAGATGGGAAGGAAGGAATTTTAATGATTACTGTAATTATAAGTTGTTATCATTACAAACAAGATCTGCTCACATACACTTCTGGCTGGTTGTTATACATTAACGATACAAATCACATAAAACATTTAAAAACAATTATGTTGAACATGTTTTTCCTGTTAATTCTGTATCTGGACTGGTGTCCTGTCCCATAATACGATATCAAAAGTTTTTCTCTTTTCCTATGGAATCAGTATAGGACTTCAACTTCTTTAAAATTGGGTTTTAGCTTCAGAACTTACTTTTCTTCACAAATATTTCTAACACATAACAGTTTCATGCTATTCTGCACAAACTGAATAAACTCTTAAGTTGTGTTGCTCATACTCTTAATTTCAGGAACTCTGGAACTTCTGAAAGAAATAAATCTAAGTATTTATATGAAATCATGCTAGAAGAAAAAAGTTACTGTTTTTCTAACAAGGAGATGTATCGGCAGATTCAATCTGATGGATGACAGTTAACCACTTTTTTTGGTTTTTGGGTTAGAGAATCTACAGGAGGTCTAACCGCAAGGAAAAGTCTGATTCTTAAATAATTGGAATGAAGGAACCTTTTGATTTCTCCCAGATCACTTCCGCATGTGGTATGGACTGTATTTTTTTCATCTTTTTCAGTATCTGATGAAATGGGTACCGTACAATATTTACTAATAATTATTTTTTCCTTAATAGTCCTTGCTGAAATTCTCTAATATATTTTTATTAGATTTGTTTGATTTGCTATTATTAAAAGAAAAATGGGTTCAATCTTATCAGTCTAACTTTTAAAACAAACACAGGATTCTATAGCCAAATATTTAAATAAACAAAAGTTATTACCTAAATGAGAGAAACAAAACATAGATTATATGCAGCATCATTCAATCCATAAACAACAGTTACCTTGTTTTGCAATCCCAGGTATATCTTCAAATGTAAGTGTTCTCAGTGACGGTCTCCAGAATGCGTAAGATTCTACTAAAGCTTCCAGCCCCATCCTAGACAACACAACAAGAAGAATATTTTGTGATCTGAATTACCTAAAAGTTGTTCACATTTTCAGGGCGGTATAATTTCACTGAGCATGATTCACAGATAAAGCTGAAGTGCACTGCAGCAAATATGGAATAAAGGCAGGTTACAAATGTTGTTGGAGATGCAACTCAAGATAGCTCATGGTTTCATTTTGTCCTATTACTATTACATATTGCACTATTATCTATAGGTTTATTAATATGACATGGGAGTGACTGCTGCATGTGATAATACATTCTTCTTCTCCTCTCCAAATTTCCCAAATTATAGATTTTAGGGCTTGAGCATAGCTAAAAGAATTATTATATGACCCCAGGGAAGAAATTTATGTGCTATTAGCCAGCAAAGGATTGTGGGTTTTTTGTAAACATCTGAATTAGGATTTCCTACAACATCCCATCTCATCCTGAAAAGTGGGAAATAAAGCTTTCAAGCAATATTTACTTGAATTTTTTTTAGTTTTGTTTATAACCTTCCAGGGATTTAATCTTTTTACTTCCTTTTTATTATCTTCATAATTAATTTTGAAGTTACACAATTTTGTTAACGATATACGCTCTCAATTTTTTCAGCATACATTTTTTAAAAAAGTTTAAAATGCGTGGGTTTCTGCAAGCTCAAGCAAAGCTTTGAACCTGAGCAATTCTTTTGTACAATAGGAAAAAAAAAAACATGACCCAGTTTTAATTTTTTTAATTCATGGTTTGTCATTTAAATCAACCCAATTGTTTTAATTTGTCTTGTTTTGAAAGTTAGTTTATATTAAAACAGTGGTGTGCAAATCACGCCTTCCAAAGTTGCAGAACTATACTGTAACGCCGATCATTTGTCACCAGCGGTCACGTTGAGGGCTTGCTGGGAGACCACATTCTTTATACCTTTGTTTTAAACCATGATGATTTGGCAGAATATCTTACCCAACAAGGAGTTGGAGAAAGCTCTATCACTTACTAAACAAATGAAATTCTCAACTTGGAAGTCTTATTCAGGTTTGAAGAATTTCTTGCATAATCTAATATTACATAATTGATTACTCATATATTTGTAGTATAATGTTCCTATTATAATAATCATATCCACCAGAATATTAATACCAATACAGCACTCAAGCTTTGGTTCTGTGGACCTCAAAATCATTTCCGATGAACTTCCTTGTTCTCATAAAAAATGCCAAAGATAAAGGATGTTGGTTTTTCTCTTTCTGGCTGCTACTAAATCAAATATTTTAAAAACTAAAAATACATTGTCTCCCAATGTGTGAACTAATTTTCAGTGTGAACTATTTCTGCAATTGCCAGAATGTTGGTTTGCTTAAAAAAA
>NW_015387979.1:86250-121334 GCF_001527695.2 Protobothrops mucrosquamatus | reverse complement strand
AACAACAACAGTCCCCTTTTCAGCAAGCATGCTACAGGTCGTCTCAACTTATGACCGTTCATTTAGCAACGGTTCAAAGTTACAACAGCGCTGAAGGAAGCGACTTACGATCAGCCCTCTCACGCACAACCATCGCAGCATCCCCACAGTTACATGACCGAGATTTAAGCGTGCGCATTTACAGTAGTCGCCGGATCACCATTTGCAACCTTCCCAGATGTGCAAAATCCATCGGGAACCCTGTGATTCGCTTAATGACCGTGTGATTCACTTAACAACGGTGGCAAAAAAAGAGATGGCGAAATCAGGTGTAATCGCACGAGGCCTTGCTTAACGACCGCAGCCCTTACTGATGAATTTTCCAGCCCCTATTGTGGTCATCAAAGATTTACCACTATTGAAATTAAGTCATGAGCAACTGGGAAGGGGGGAGTTAAGGAATACCAAAAATGTGGGCTCCAATTGGGCACCCGGAGCTGCATGTGACACACACCTGTACCTCAGGTGGCCTGATCCCTTGCAGTTTGCTCCGATGGGAGAGGCTGGAAGTCTCACTCCTCCATCCAGCCTCGTCTCCAGCTTGTCTGATGGGTTTTCTTTTGGGAAATCTGAATTGGACGTTCCCCTGGAGAGGCAGGGACCAGGTGCCAGATTCCATCTTGCAGTCAATTAGCTGCTTTCCTGTTTCATTTCCAGCCTTCATTTTCAGCTCAGCAAGAAATCCTGCTTGGTTTTCGGAGAGAAACCGCTAACAACCCCATTCCCTAGAGTTGTTGTTTTTTTTTAACAGTTTCTTAGCAGTAGATCTGGGCCTGCAAGAGCCGACGTGTCATTTTGCTTCCAAACAAAAAGTCCAGGTGTTCTTATATTAGACAAGAGTAGATCCCACTCGTCGGGCTGTTGTTTTCTCGTTCCGTCCTGCAGTTCCAGTGAAATGCAGCGTTCAGCTAGGAGAGATTTTGGGAGGCCTAGTCTAGTGCATGCGCCTTTGGCGGAAAATGTATTTGTAGTTTCCTGTCTCTTCTGCTGTCACAGACAATCACGCACACGCTGGTGAAACACGGCAAAAAGGCGATCTCGGTGGGACCGGAGCTGTGATTGTAGCAAGATTCTGTCTGCGTCGTATCTCAATGATACTCCTGTCTGCTCCTGTGCGGAGTGCAACACTATCAACAGGGTTCCTAATCCAAATTTTATCACAAGGACGCAGAAGTGTAGAGTTGGCAGGGATCACAAGGTGATCTAGTCCAGTCCTCTGCAATCTGCAGAAAAAAAAAACAGATGAACAATTCATGAGCAGCAGCTGTCCAGCCTTTTGTCCAAGAACCCACCATCTCCATACGTATGTAGAGCAGGGGTGGGCAGCTCTGGCCCCTTTACGACTTGTGGACTCCGATTCCCAGAGTTCCCTGAGTCAGGAATTCTGGGAATTCTGGCAGTCGAAGTCCGCAGGTCATAAAGGGCCCATAGGTGCCCACCCCAGATATTCGACTGCTCCACTGTTGATGGATCTTATTGTGTGGCTATTTTTTCTTTAGAGCTTCCTCTTCTCTGCTTTAGATTGTGACCGTCCATAGTCTGAGTCAAGAGTAGCAAAGAGGAGCCTGCATTTTCATGGATGGCTCTTCTCCACTTTTATTTATTATTTATTGATTAGATTTATATGCCGCCCATCACTTTGATAAGGCAACTCTGGGCGTGAAGTCCCAGGAGTGCGGTGTCAGATGAGTGCAGAGTTCGCACTCACACAAAGCCCAGTGGCTGGTCTCCCATCGCGGTGACCTCTTCAACGCCGGAGTCAGACGTTGGCAAGCAGGCAGGGCCGGATCCTCCCACACTGCAGAGTCAGAGGAGCTGGCTCATCTGGGGCGCCCTCGATGGCGCCCGGCTGCATCAGCATGCCGGACAAAGCGACAAAGCGTTGCGTTGTGCCTCATGCGGAGAGAAAATCCCTTGAAGAGAGAAGTGAGTGGGCTGAGCAAGCTGTTTATTCTTCAGTCCCCCCCCCCACATCCCAATGCTTTTTGGGGAGGGGAGGGAGGGCTGGGGAACACAGCTGGCCCGGAGATGATGCCTAGCCAAGCTTTTTGCCTCCCTGGGAAGAACCAGCACCAGAACTAACTAACTAACTAACTAACTAACTAACTAACTAACTAACTAACTAACTTACTTACTTACTTACTTACTTACTTACTTTCTTTCTTTCTTTCTTTCTTTCTTTCTCTCTCTCTATCTATCTATCTATCTATCTTTCTCTCTTTTTCTTTTTCTTTCTTTCTTTCTTTCTTTCTTTCTCTTTCTCTTTTTCTTCTTTTTCTTTTTCTTTCTCTTTTTCTTTCTTTCTTTCTCTTTTTCTTTTTCTCTTTCTCTTTTCTCTTTTTCTTTCTCTTTTTCTTTTTCTCTCTTTCTCTTTCTTTTCTTCTTTTTCTTTCTCTTTCTTTTTTTCTCTTTCTCTTTCTTTTTTTCTTTCTCTTTCTCTCTTTCTTTTTCGTTTTCTCTTTCTCTTTTCCTTCTTTTTCTTTCTCTTTCTCTTTCCTTCTTTCCTTTTTCTCTTTTTTTTTACTTCCTCCTTCCATTCATTCATTCATTCATTCATTCATTCATTCATTCATTCATTTGGCTTGCTTGTCACCCGTCATGCCTGGAGGCAATTCTGGGTCGCTTACAAACATTAAAAGCCAATAAACCAGGGGTTCCCAACCGGGGGTGCGAGATGATATTCCAGGGGGTGGGAAAACTTGGGTTGTCAAAATTACAGTGTATATGCATAATTCGTTGCCGTCATTTTGAACTTTTGCAAGGGGTGTGAGAATATATCAGAAGCCTTCTCGGGGTGCGGGGTATGGAAAAGGTTGGGAGCACTGCAATAAGCCCTTGAAGCAATAAGCACTGGTGAGCCTTACATTCATCGAGGTGCAGTTGACCATGGCTTGAGCTGAACCAGGCAGACCTGCCCCCCAAAACTCCTTGCCAGCAGGAACCAATGTGCTCAGAGAAGCGGGGAGGGTCCCTACCGGAGCAGAGAGGGGAGGGCTCCTTTCTGGAACAAAGCACTAAAGAAGCGATGGGAGAATCTGAATTTCTTTGCAAGCTGCTATTCTGAGCACACACGTTGTCGGTCTGATCTCCTGGCACTCGGAATGGAATTAATCACTCCGTGTGGGCGGGCTTTGCCCAAACAGTGGCTGATTTCATGTTTATTCAGCCAGGAATATTGACAGATTATTAGCATATTTGTAGATACCTGGAAATTTCCAGAAGGAGGGGAAGGAGGGAGGAGGAGGAGGAGGGGAAGGAGGAGGAGAAGGAAGAAGGAGGAGGAGGAGGGGAGGGGGAGGAGGAGAAGGAGAAGAAGAATGCTTTTTTAGTATTTGCTTTCCTTCTCTTTCATCTGTCATAGTTTTGAAAGCAGAGGATCAGGATGACCACAGGACATGGTTCAAAAAAAATCAAAATAGTGACTGTAATGGTGTGGTCCAGGTCTCTCCACATCTGTCTGTCTGTCTGTCTGTCTCTGTCTGTCTGTCTGTCTGTCTGTCTGTCTCTCTGTCTGTCTGTCTGTCTGTCTGTCTGTCTGTCTCTCTCTCTCTCTCTCTCTCTCTCTCGTGTGTGTGTTACCCATACAATACACATTAAAAACAAGCACATCTTCAATCGTATCAACCAAAATTGAATCAAAAACATTGATAATATCCTAGTGTCAAGCACAAAAGACCTCTGTGAGAAACATTTAGGAGAACATTTGAGGAACATGGGTCAAGGAGACCTTAAAGAATTAAGCAGTAACAGACCAATGAGTCCTGATGGCATTCCCTCAGGACCCCTTAAAAATCTGAAATGTAATATTTATGATGGCCTAGCAAAATAATTTGATACTCAGATATTTGGATGGATGGATGGATGGAAGGAGGGAGAGAAGGAAGGAAGGAGGGAGGGAGGGAGGGAGGGAGGGAAGGAAGGAAGGAAGGAAGGAAGGAAGGAAGGAAGGAAGGAAGGAAGGAAGGAAAGCTTACTGAAGAAAATCGGCATGGATTCTGCAAAGGTAGATCCTATCTCACTTTCTTTGGTTCTGTCAGGCTTTTTGAGTGTCAATATGCTTGGGGAGAGAGGTAACACTGTTGACATTATACTCTGATTTTCAGAAAGCCTTTAAGGATATTCCTTATGAAAGACTCTTGAGTAAACTTCAACATGTATCTCCCCTAGATGGCCAGCTTCTCCTCTTAATAGCTGCGTGTCTGCCTCAGTTACCCTTAAGTGTACCTTGCAAGATTCCTCCCTGCAAATTGCCCTATGAATAGTTGACTCTAAAATGGAACTTCTAAATAAATAAATCAGCTCTGCAACACACCTAATGCATTTTAAGTACACTCTGTATAAACCAGTGCACCACGGACCAGGAAGTACATTTAGAAATCCCTCTTTATCTTTGTATGCGTACATTTCCAAGTTGGTTTCCCCCCCCCCTCCGAAATCTGAAACTGAAAATTGTGTCAGTGGAAACTGGATGATTTGTGTCTTCAGAATGGGGAACCATAAAAGTGAGATAATATATATGTACACATAAATTAAAAAAAAACTAAAAGAAAGCTAACAGCCGAGAAGAATAGAGAGTCGGAATATAGAGAGAAATAGCAGATTTGTGCAAAAAGATTAGAAACAAAAATACACACACACACACACAAAAAAGACTTCTGACTTTTTTTACGGCAGATAAAAATAAAAGATGAGCTCAGCCTTTGCTATACAATTGCAATAAACTCCCTTTTCATGATCCTGTAATCCCTTAATTCGGGATAGTATCGGGGTGACGGGATAGAGCTGAGCATTTACTGGCTGGAGGCCCTTCCTGACGCCACACAGAGTTCACAGCAGTTATTTTTTTTTCTCCATTGAGTCCTGGGAGAGAAACATCTGCCGCTCCTTAGGATTGAACTCTCAGCTTTCCGATTGGAAGGTGAGCGTCTTTCACCTCTAGGCCACCATGCCACTCAATACAATTGCAATGGACCCTCCATTTTTTATCACTCTATAAATATTGCTAGCATTTGAAAGCAAGGTCTTGATTGAAGAAACCAAAATATCCTACAGCCCATTCCTAGTAAAGAGTTGGGCTTGTGTGTCTTCAGCTTCCAAAAATTTAGGACTCTCCACATTTGGAGATTTGGAGGAACCTCATTGCCACATCTGTTCCAGGATTCAGCTTCTCTGTGGTTACCCTTGAAAAGGCAGCTAGGCTAGCGTTGGCGCAAAAATGGAAGAGCAAAGAAATTCCCACAGAGGAAGAGACACTAAATAAAATATTATCATGTGCGGAAATGGACAGGCTCACAATGGTACTGAAAGACAAATGTAGATCAGTTTATTTAAATATGAGCCAGCCGTGTGCTGCAGCTGCCAAAAAGGCCAACACAGTGCTAGGCTGCATTAACAGAGGGATAGAATCAAGATCACGTGAAGTATTAATACCACTTTACAACGCCTTGGGTAAGGCCACACTTGGAAGACTGCATCCAGTTTTGGTTGCCACGATGTAAAAAAGATGTTGAGACTCTAGAAAGAATACAGAGAAGAGCAACAAAGATGATCAGGGGACTGGAGGCTAAAACATATAAGGAAAGGTTGCTGGAATTGGGTATGTCTAGTTTAATGAAGAGAAGGACAAGGGGGTACATGATAGCCATGTTTCAATATCTCAGGGGCTGCCCCAAAGAAGAGGGAGTCAAGCTATTCTCCAAAGTGCCTGAGGGCAGGACAAGAAGCAACGGATGAAAACTAACCAAAGAGAGAAGCAACCTAGAACTAAGGAGAAACTTCCTGACAGTGAGAACAATTAACCAGTGGAACAACCTGCCTCCAGAAGCGGTGA
Organism: Protobothrops mucrosquamatus; assembly: GCF_001527695.2. Lineage (NCBI taxonomy): Eukaryota > Metazoa > Chordata > Lepidosauria > Squamata > Viperidae > Protobothrops > Protobothrops mucrosquamatus. The sequence continues at coordinate 115,465 of NW_015387979.1, read as the reverse complement.
ATGCACCAACACTGGAAGTTTTTAAGAAGAAACTGGACAGCCATTTGTCCAACATGGTATAGGGTTTCCTGCCTGAGCAGGGGGTTGGACTAGATGACCTCCAAGGTCCCTTCCAACTTTATCATTATTAATTATTATTATTTCGAAACCTGGGATAAATTTTATTGCTGGAGGGATTCGAGGAGGACCGTTGGGATTATAGGCTAGCGTTAAGATAGAAATATATGTAATTTTAGGTTAGCAAATAGAGAAATAGATGTATATTCAGAGATGAAGAACCGATTGTAAAATGTGAAATAATTTGATAAGAAAGTATATACTGGAGTGTCACGTTATATCCCATGTTTCTTTTAATTGTATTATAAATAAAATTGTTAAAAAAGAAAAAAGAAAAGGCAGCGGTGTTCATTTAGTGCAGGGTGAACTCAGTCCTAGAAGTGTCAGGAATTCAAAGATCTTTCCAACCATTTATAGCTTCTCCACCTTGGGGGTGAAAGGTCCAGTGGAAACCTCAAGAGACAAGCGGCTCTAAAAGGAAGCATATCATCAAATGCTTTTCTCTTATCTTCCATCTCAAGACATTTTCATGCTTGGAGATGAGACTCATCTGGGCTGTCAGCAGTTTCCTTTCTTATCTCTGGCCATTGCAGGGCCCCATCTAGCTTGGAGTCGACCAAAGGCCCGTCATCCTTTCTCAAGCACAAAGCAGCACAAGAACCGTCGCCTGATTTTAAGACAGCTTGTGCGTTGGCAGCAAATCTACTTGGACAGAGGTCCTTTCTTTGCAAACTTTCAAAGAGGAAAAGATGTAGCCAAAACCACAGAGGGGGGGGGGGAATAGGAATGTTCAGGCTGCTCTGAGTTCTTTCTAGCCGTGGGTACCTAGCAGGTGGCTGTCCAGATGTTCTAATGGGCAATTCTCATCATCTCATTTTATATGTCATAATATAAAAAAAAGATGTTGAGACTCTAGAAAGAGTACAGAGAAGAGCAACAAAGATGATGCAGAAGCTGGAAGCTAAAATATATAAGGAACGGTTGCTGGAATTGGGTATGTCTAGTTTAACGAAGAGAAGGACGAGGGGGGACATGATAGCAGTGTTCCAATATCTCAGGGGCTGCCCCAAAGAAGAGGAAGTCAGGCTGTTCTCCAAAACGCCTGAAGGCAGGACAAGAAGCAACGGATGGAAAATGATCAAGGAGAAAAGCAACCTAGAGCTAAGGAGAAACTTCCTGACAGTTAGAACAATTAACCAGTGGAACAACCTGCCTCCAGAAGCGGTGAATGCTCCAACACTGGAAGTTTTTAAGAAGAGACTGGACAGGCATTTGTCTGAAATGGTATAGGGTTTCCTGCCTGAGCAGGGGGTTGGACTAGAAGACCTCCAAGGTCCCTTCCAGCTCTGTTATTCTATTAATGTCAGCAGGGCTGAAAACAAAGGGTAGTCACTGTAGAAGAGACAGCTATGTTAGATCCCCACAAATGGGCAATAAATCAGGTGGGACCTCTTTTGGGGCTTGTGTGGATTCTGCACCCTAATCTTTTAGACACCTCTGAGACAACGGTAGCATTCACATCTCAGCTCTTGCAACCTTTTAAGGTCCTCTCTCTTTCCTTCTTAATAATAATAATAATAATTTCTCCTTCTTATAAGCTATTTTGGGTAGTGAGAGCCAGGGTGGATAGTGGTGAAAGCACCTGGCTAGACACTGGGAGACAGTGAGTTCTAGTTCCACCTGGTGCACAAAGACAGCTGGGTGACCTTGGGCCAGTCCTTCTTTCTCAGCCCTAGGAAGAAGAAGACCAGGTCAAATCACTTCCCAAATTTTGCCAAGGAAACTCAAAGGCACACAAACACACACAGCTGTTTTTACTGCCCATTTAGCTAAGTTTCTAGGTCAGTGATGGCGAACCTTTTAGAGACCGAGTGCCCAAACTGCAACCCAAAACCCACTTATGCATCGTAGAGTGCCGGGTGGGTGTGGCCCATTGGGTGGGTGTGACCCATTGGCTGGGCGTGGCCCATTGAGTGGGCGTGGCTGAGGTGGTAACGGCAGACTGGGTGGGACTAAAAAGTTCAATCAATCAATTCCAACTTTGCAAGATCTTTTTTTTTTCCCGCAAGAAGTTGAAATTGACTGATTGAACTTTTTTTTTTTTTTTTTGCACACGGCGGTGGAGGCCTAAAGCGAAAAGGTTTTATAAAACCCAGCTGAAGGCCTAGGACTGGGGCGACGGCGCGCGTGCCCACAGAGTGCCACCTCTGGAACGCATGCCATAGGTTCACCACCACTGGGCTAGACTTATTTTTCAGCTGAGTACCCACCCTATGCTAAGCTCCGGTTACAAACATGCACACAGTTGCTGTTTTCATACCATTGTGTAAAAACCATTTTACAGCTTAATAAGGATCATTTGGTTCACACATCTGGCAAAGACAAATGCAACATATGGAATCATAAATTAGCCCACTTTTTTATATCCTACTCTACAGTGATGTTGAATCATGATCAAAACTTTGGAATTTGATTGTCTGTCAGGAATTATGGTTGCATTGTGAATGGAGGATGGTGAAAAAAAAATAACATTGAGAAATTGAAAAAGGATGATTATTCGAGGTGTTAAGTTTTAGAAATGTATAACTTACCTGTCTTACAATCATATTCATTAATTGAAAAATGAAGTATTATTTTCTTCTTTGGCAGAGAGATTATATTGTACACTAACACTTTGTATCTGATTATACTACAGTACGACATGGCATTTATTACTAAATCAGTGCCTATCTGCAGTTTTAATATATAAGGAGATTTTGTTTTGTTTTTTTCTGGTTTGTCCATTTTTACCTTCTTTTCTTTTTTTCTGGTTCTTATGATTTTTTTTTTAAGTTCAGGTTTAGAACATAGACCATACAATAATTGGAAGGGACCTTGGAGATCTTCTAGTCCAACCCCCTGCTTGAGCAGGAGTTTGTTTAGTTAACTTTTTTTTAGTTTGTTTAGTTTAACTTTGTCTTTTTTTTTCTTTTTTTTCTAAAATAAAGATTCATTTGTTAAAAAGAAGTGATTTGCTTGATAAAACATACATATACGGACACACAAAAACCTTAATGAGATATATTTGTATCGGGGCAGGCTCTGTCATTAAAGAGAGCCTCAATCGGTGATATCATAAATTAGTCGCAAGGAATACTTTTTTTCTTCAGAAAAAAGGTACGATCTCCTTTAAGTCACGGCAGCCTCTTCATGTGCTTTTCTTGACTGCAATACAAAAAAATGGCTTGCTGGTGCTGTCTTCTACACAAGAGGTCCCCAACCTTTTGGGAACCGGTTCCGTGGAGAGTGGTTTTTCCGCGGACCGAAGGGTGCATGGTTTTGTGTGCTGCCTTCATCCTGTGGATGCGGCTTTGCTTGTTTGTGCGGACCAGTTGCTGACACGCCACGGACCGGTACTGGTCCATGGACGGGGGTTGGGGACCCCTATTCTAGACTGATTCTTCAGGGTTTTTTTTTCATTTTGCTTATTGCTCTGGACTTTCTTCATGGTCTTCCTTCTAAGCGCATACCAAGTTGGACCCTACTTAGCATCTCCAAGATCAGCCAAGACTTGGTTAGCTACTGCCATCTACTGTGTTGCTCTGTTAGTTATTTCGTCCTTGTAATTTTACTTCCAGGCCTGGAGAGAAATGTCTTTTGATTTTTGTCGTTGTCGTGGTTTATCTCACATGCCGAAATAACCGTAGCTGATCTTGGCTGCCACTTTGATTTAGGAAGGCAGGCAGGAGTGTTAGCTGCTCCTGTTCTTGAATATATACATATACAGATACACACACACACACATGCAAAACCCAACTTTTCATTCAAATTTAATCTGACTCTTGGGGGGGGGGAGAGGATTTCGGTAATGTTATTTTTCCTAAGGCAATGTTGACTCTGTTGAGAATCGCCAAGCCCGTCTCCAATGGCTTTTGTGAGTTGCTTAATGTCTAAAGGGATGTCAATCCCCTCCCTTTCGCCGCTGCCTCAACTGACGTTTGCAGAGCTTTGAAGGAACAGTTCTACCTTGTGGACAAAATAAGTCACTTGAACAATAGATAGACTTGGCTGCAATGTCCACGTAAATTAAGTCAGCTACATTCCCAATATCTCCACACTCTGCCAGATCAACGTCTTCTCCAAGAGCAGGAGATCTCTACGAGAAGAGTCCTGCCAGTTCTCAGAGTTGGCAGTCTGAAAGCCCAGCTGCCTCGTCAATAGATCCCTGGGGTCCAAGAGGCCATTTGCACCAAGGCGCTAGGCTTTGAAAGCTATCCTCTCTTGGCGTGCCTTAAGCATCATAAGATACTGACTGTGCATTTTTCTTTAGAAGAGGACTGTAGACTGGATGGGCTTGTTCTTGAAGCAGAGCTGCTACTTCAGAAGAAGGTGGGATGGTTAGAGAATTGAACTGGATATGGAGCAGGGGTCTTCAAACTTGGCCCTTTTATGACTTGTGGACTTCAACTCCCAGAATTCCTCAGCCAGGCATGCTGGCTGGGAGTTGAAGTCCACAAGTCATAAAAGGGCCAAGTTTGAAGACCCTTGATTTAGCGTATTTAGATTTTCCCATGGAGTCAGGAAACTCCATGGGTGAAGTCAAGCCAATAATATTCTGGCCTACTGGCTAGTTAGGCTAGTTTGAGGTCTATCATCCCAAGAAGAGAACAAGTCAACATTTCCATATTTTTGGCAGTGAACTTTCCACCCTCCCCTTTTAGAAAAAAAAATTTTTCAGGACTTTTTGAGAACCTTTTGCTTGCTTACTTCTGCGAATCACACGTGTCTTTGATCCCATGAATCTATCACGATTAGGAGGTATTCTTAAAAACGATTGCATCTCTAGGGCTTACTGGTGAATCCTCTTCTTCTAGATCTTCCATATGACCTATGACCTGGCCAGCGCCGTGGTACGGATCGTCAACTTGATCGGCATGATGCTGTTGCTGTGCCATTGGGATGGCTGTCTCCAGTTCCTGGTGCCCATGCTCCAAGAATTTCCGGGGGACTGTTGGGTGTCGCTGAACCGCATGGTGGTGAGTTGCTGAAAGCCTGCGCGGACCCGTTTGGCACTGGTGAACCACCTCTAGTACAGCAAATAGAGCTGAGGTGTCCCCCAATTTCTGTCTTAAGAAGCCCACTGTTTGATGATCACACATTCCCTTCCAACTTTACATCTAGGTTCTTTGTTTTTATCCGTTTTCCTTGCAGGCCAATCAAAATAGGGCAATCGCAAAATTGTCTTCTTCCAGATCATTGCTACGTTGGGGCCAGCTTGTTCTCAGCTGGTTTGAGAATGGTTTCCAATTTTTTTCTTTCTTTCTACGTGAGGCTTCTCAGCTGGGTTTCACAGGCGAAGCGCCATAAAAGTCTACTAAAAGATACTATTTTCAGTTATATTTCTTTCCGTTGTTCAGGGGCTGCCCTAACTGCCCACAGATCCCAATCTGGAAAAGGCCCATGGAAAGATATGCTAAGGACAGCTTTGCTTGGGATTTTGCAGAAGTGGGAGGGGGGAGTCTCTAGATCCAACAGAGAGAGGACTATACGAAAAGAAGCAGGGTTTTTTTCATCCATTCCATGGCTCCCTTATTTATTTATTTATTTATTTATTTATTTATTCATTCAATCGTTCATTAATTTATTTATTAAATTTTTATGTCATTCATCTCGCCTATAAGGTGACTCTGGATGGCTTACCGATTATAAAACAAGCCAAAAAAATGAATAAATTAAAATATCAAAGCGTTAAAATTACTTAAGATTATGATGATAAAACTATACCGAAAAGATTTGCTTGTTTGTTTATTTATTTATCAAATGGGTACACCCATCTCACCAAAGGCGACTCTGCGGTGGCTTACGGACGTCGAATAAAACGCAGCATAAAATATTAAAACAATAAATAAGGGAGCTTAAATTCAAAACAAATGAAATTAAATTAAAACTTAAGCAGGATGGAAAGGGAGGGAGCAAATTGTGCCTGGAGAGGAAGTGTGTGTGTGTGTGGGGGGGGGGGATGTTTCTCTGTTTCATCAGCCACCTCCTTATCCCTCAATGAGTGCAAAATACAGGACATTCCACCTATTTGAATCTGCTCACCATTCTTTGCCAGATAATTCCAAATCCAAGTTCTTTTTTTGTCCATTCCGATAAGAATTATTAAAGGGAAAATACACACACTTCCTCTGCCAGGCACCAACTTCACACAGATGGAGTGTGAACAAGAATATAAGAAATACAAGGTATGGATTACCAAGGCACTTAGGTATAAGATTGGATGAAACAGGTCCAGGTACTCAAAGTGCCCCTGGGAACCGATTCACACACGTGCATGCACACCCCAGCAAGAAAAGTCAATCTAAATTTATAACCTCTAAAAAAAAGGGGTGAATCTAGATTAGGGCATGATCACAGTCTAAAAATACTTCCACATTTGTTTAACGGAGGAAAATGACTTCCTGAATGGCAGGCTTTGTGGTTTTATGAGAGGAACAAGAAGAAACATTTTAAGGAAATATTATTATGACCATCATATCCTCCTGTAGTATGTCAAAGATGTGTAGATGTAGCTTCAGGGCACCCGCAGTCAGGAAATGATCTTAGCCCCATTTAGAAATTGATTGATTGATGGATGGATGGATTAATGAATAGCAATGTATCAGGAGAGAGTATAAATAAATTATTTCCCTCCCTCCCACCTTATCTTCAAAGTCCTTCATATTTTGTGAATGAATCCTTCAGATAGAATCCTTACATCGGGCTGGGAAGCTATGAAATTCAAAGGCTGTAGTACTACAGTTCCCAGCAACTGCAGCCCTCATGGGGAATGGATTACAGATCCTCATGTAATAGTTTATTGAGCCATTTGGGGAAGGAAGGAAGGAAGGAAGGAAGGAAGGAAGGAAGGACTTGTTGAATTGGTTGGCAACTGCTGTCTGTGCTTGAGGTGGGGTCCCAAAGCCTGGTCTGGTTGGGTCTCCTCTGCTCAAGTCAGGCTAAGAAGCAGTTGAGGTGGACCCAGAAGCAGCTCCCTGCTTTGAGGATCTGGACCCAAATCGATCGGATGAGAAGAGCCAGAGCCAGGGGTTGGAGTCAAGAGAGGAATCAGTCTGGAATCATTATGTGTCCATAAGCAAGCCAAGTCTGGGCCTGTCCAGCCCTCCCCCCCTCCACATTTATTCCATTAATTGGTTACAGATTTAGCAGTTCCACGCTGGACGTTATTCGTTCAGTTCAGTAAAATTAGTTTCGAGTTTCAGAACATCAACGTTGGCTGTTCTCTTGACTTGGCCCCTTTTGGGGGGAGCGCAGCTTCTGAGCACACAAGCTACTCTGGATTCCGAGAACATTTTCTACCTGACTTTTCAAGGACATTCAGAAATGTGGACTGGAAGGAGCAATTCAGAAAAAAGATTGGCAAAGAAGGCAGTTCCAGGCTTTCTCACTTAGCTAAACACTGGATTTTGGATCACACCAAAGTCCACACAGTAGCTAAAAGTGACATTTGTCTTTTCAGGACAGCATCCTGAAGGTCAGAAACGGTAACTCCAGACAGCTTACAGAAATAAAATCCCAAATTAAAAACAACCAATAAATCATCACCCACCCACCCTCACCAGTGACAGCAATTAGAGAAATCACTTGATGTGCTCCATATCACCCTGGGATTCCCAGGCCTGCTGGCAAATCCATGTCTTCAGGGCAGTGGTGGCGAACCTATGGCACGGGTGCCAGAGGCGGCACTCAGAGCCCTCTCTGTGGGCACACGTGCCGTCGCACCAGTCCTAGGCCTTCAGCTGGGTTTTATAAAACCTTTTTGCTTTAGGCCTCCGCCGCCATGTGCAAAAAAAAAAAAAAAGGTTCAATCAGTCAATTTCAACTTCTCGCGGGGAAAAAAAGATCTTGCAAAGTTGGAATTGATTGATTGAACTTTTTAGTCCCACCCAGTCTGCCGTTACCACCGCAGCCACGCCTACCCAATTGGCCACGCCCACCCAATTGGCAACACCCTGCCAATGGGCCACACCCACCCGGCACTCGTCGATGCGTAAGTGGGTTTTGGGTTGCAGTTTGGGCACTCGGTCTCTAAAAGGTTTGCCATCACTGCTTTAGGGCCTTTCAAAAGAGTATCAAGGTGGATTATCTCTGCAGGGATGATGTTCCACTGGGAGGAAGGTCCTTCTTCTTGGTCCCACTAGATCAGGGATCTCCAACCTTGGCAACTTCAAGACTTATGGACTTCAACTCCCAGAATTCTGGGAGTTGAAGTCCACAAGTCTTAAAGCTGCACTAGATGGATCTTCTTAATGATCTGTAACTTACTTTGCCTTATCCAACAATTATCATTGTTTTGTCCTATGTGTGCCTCCTTCTGTGTACATACAGTGTGCCAGCTTGCAACTTCCTTTGCCCTCGTTCCGTGCGGATTGCATTGCCTTCATACGGGTGCACACGAGGCTGTGTGTACATAGACAAGGGGGCCACACTGTCTCCACTCTCCAAAATGAAGAGCAGATTCTTCCCCCTCTCGTCCCCCTCTCCCACTGAAGTAGTTGCATGGGCACCGAGCCAAAATAACATTTGCCACCTCTGCTGGAGAAGCAGCAGTACAGATGTGTCATCATGCCGCAGGAACAATTTGTTTATTAAAAGAGGGATCTATTTTTGAAGTGCCATCAGCTCTCCACAACTCCCCATGTGGATGCTGCAACAGGACGGGTAGCAGAACGCAGGCTTTTGCAAACAAGTAATAGTTGTAGGGGGTTAAAGCCCTGGGATTGATCTGCCTTTTCAGCCTTGAGGTTTCCTGGAAGATCTAGAGGCTGGTTCCTGCTTTGCAAATTTGTTAAGCCACTAGAAGAATAAGAAGAAGAAGGAACGTGCATTGTCTGAAGCTCAAAGAAGGAAGGAGAACCTAAAAATAGAAGCTCAAAAAGTAGAACAAATAAAATGCAGAATGATTGATCTGCACAAGGGCAGAAACAGTCCGATGAACACTCTCTCAGTTGCCTCTAAGCCATCTAAGCATCTATGGCAGAGGTCCCCAACCCTTTGGGCACCAGGGACCGGTTCTGTGGAGAAAGGTTTATCCACGGACTGGAGAGCGCGTGGTTTTGTGTGCTGCCTGCATCCTTCAAATGGAGCTTCGCTTCTTTGTGCGGCCCGGTTGCTGGCATGCCGCGGCCCGGTACCGGTCCATGGACTGGGGTTTGGGGACCCCTGATCTACAGCATTCAGCTCAGAGGGCGTATAGATGATTTTTTGGATGTGTTGAAGGCTTTGGAAATGAGGGTCTGTCATGGGTTTCTTTCTAATAGTTTTATAAGATGTCTCCTTAGATCAGAGGTCCCCAACTTTTGGGCACCAGGGACCGGTGCCATGGAGAAAGTTTTTTCCGCAGAGCAGAGGGGGTGTGGTTTTGAATACTGCCTGCATCCCGAGGATGGAGCTTGCTGGTCTATGGACCAGGGGTTGGGGACCCCTTCCTTAGATGCTAACACATATTTCTTCTCTGGATTCAGATGGCTTAAATGATCCTCAATTTAGACAATGTGTACATTTAAATTGACTTGAGGTTCTTTTAATGGTGGTAGACAAGGTGCCTTGGATCATGCTGAGATTACATCTTGTTTCATGTCTGTCTATTAGGACATCTTTGTGTTTGCTAAGACTACATTCAAAAGTCTCCTGTATTTGTATCATCTAGAACAGTCTTTCTCAACTTCAATAATAAGATGTGTGGACTTCAACTCCCAGAATTCTTGTCTGTGGAGTTGACGTCCATACAATTTAAGGTTATCAAAGTTGAGATAGACGGATCGAGATACAGATACTTAATGTAGGAAAAAAATGCAAGGCCAAAGAGGGAATTTTCAGGAAGATCAGCCCAGATTCCAAGTGGGACCTTCACCAATCTAGGACCATATTCCAAGCAGCACAACAGCTTCCTCCCCACATTTCAGACTAGTGGTATCCATGGGAATGGATACCTCCCCCCCCCATTAAAAAAAGGCAAGGACAAAACTTTGATTGTACTGTTGTAAGCGTCCATGGACACCCTCCATGGACACCACTGCTCCAGACGGATGCTAGTCAAGTGCATCTTGAGAACTTAGAAAGAGAACTGGTTACAATTCGCCTGTTCTGACTTGAGGTTCTCACCAACCACCCATGGTGCATTCAAGCATGGAACTAGCGAGGTGTGGCAAGCCTGGTGGACATTTGCCCCTCGCTGACCCTTCAGAGTTGATGGGAGTGGTGGTGGAGCACTGAGTGCAGGGAAAGTAGTCCCACCTCATCCAATTGTGTCCATCTCATTTTGTGTAACTCTCGTCTGTCTGTCTCTTCAGAATGATTCCTGGGGGAAGCAATACTCCTATGCGCTGTTCAAGGCTATGAGTCACATGCTGTGTATCGGCTATGGACAGCAAGCCCCAGTGGGCATGTCTGACGTGTGGCTCACAATGTTAAGCATGATCGTTGGTGCCACCTGCTATGCCATGTTCATCGGCCACGCCACGGCCCTTATCCAGTCTCTGGATTCCTCACGGCGACAGTATCAGGAGAAGGTAAGTGGCTTCTTAGGGGGCTTTGGTGATGAGGTTCAGCAGCTGGATGACTCTGGGATCCAGGTGCTGTGAGATGGGGTCTAGGGAGTGGATCCTTCTCATCAATTGTCCCTTCTTTCCTTCACCCCAAGAGCGATCAGAAAGAGAGCAGAGGAAATGATAGATGATAGATCATATAGATTGGTAGAGATAGAAGATAGATAGACAGACAGACAGACAGACAGACAGACAGGAGATAGATGATAGAAAAAAAGGATAGATAGATAGATAGATAGATAGATAGATAGATAGATAGATAGATAGATAACAGATAGATAGATAGATATAGATAGACAGATAGATAGATACAGTGCTTTTTTTCTTTAAAAAAAAAAAAGGTGCTGGAACTCACACACATCATACAACCCGCCTTGGCTATCCTACAAGGTTCCATCCAAAAAAGTTGCCGGAACTCCGTTCTGGGCATTCTATGACAAAAAAAGCCCTGGATAGATAGATAGATGACAGATAGATAGATAGATAGATAGATAGATAGATAGATAGATAGATAGATAGATAGATAGATAGATAGATAGACAGACAGACAGACAGACAGACAGACAGACAGACAGACAGACAGACAGACAGACAGACAGACAGAAGGCTGAATGTATTCAATTTAAAAATAATTAGCTCAATTCCCAATTAAACAGAACAATCTAAGAATAAGCAAAACACTCAATGTGCTACCAAATGCAAACAATCAGGAAGATGCTTCGTTGTTCCAAAATAATGTTTGCAACAAAACTTGCCTGCAAACAACCCCTGGAGGACTCATGTGTGACAAGGGCAGAAGGGCCAAAGCAGGGGGTGGGGGGAGAGGCCAAATTAATGTGTTTGTTGTCTGCTTGTTTCACGTTGACACTTACGAAATCCCCGCTACATTTTTTTTACTAGTGACAAGCAGCCTAGGTTCAAAGCTTTATGGAGGCAGCATCCCCTTTGCTTGAGTGGTGATTCAAAACTTGACCGTGCTTGGCCCAGGTCAATCCCCCAATCAATTGATTGAGCAAATGCATACATTGGTGAGCTGAAAGGCCAAACCCAACTTAGATACTGTATATAAATTAAAAGATATGCATTGCAGTACCGTTGGCCATGCCACCATTGAGGGCTCTTTTGTTATACAGGCTAAAAAAAAAATGTTTGGAAAACCTTGTATGAACCAGTGAGAATTAATGCATAAAATTCCTTGGGGGATGATCAGATTTAGCCATGCACAGTCGGCTTGGGTTCCTGTGCTTTTTAAGGATGTGTGCCTCATTCTGTGGTCTGCCCGGTAGATACGTTTAGTTCCATCTGTTGGTTCCATCCAATTCGATCGGTGCGTTTTTTGTCTTTGAAGTCAACCCAGTGTGTGTTCTTTTCTGTGGTCCTGTCCTGTCCCCCTTTTGTGATTTCTCTTTCCCTGTCGGTTTTGGACTGCTTGTTGGGGGATGATAAGTGGGTAGACTTAATTATGATCATGTGTGGGAGACAGAAAGAGAAAAAGAGGCATGGGTGTTTTCTTCAGCGCAGGGAGAGATCAAATCTGAAGGACCAGCAGCAGCGGAAAGCAAACGCAAGGAATGCTGTTCTAATAAAATTGGCGTGAAATATTTGAATGGCACAGGAATCTTTTAGAGGGAAAAGAAATGGATTTGAAAGATAAAAGCCGCACTTTTGAAGCCAGCAAAGTCCACATTCTAGACAGAGAGGACCGCTGGTTTGAAAGAGGGGTCAAAGAGGCCATCTACGTACCTTGCTCAATAGTAGTAACTGTGAGAGGGACCTCGGAGTCCTTGTGGACAATCACTTAAATATGAGCCAGCCGTGTGATGCAGCAGCCAAAAAAGCCAACACAGTGCTAGGCTGCATTAACAGAGGGATAGAATCAAGATCACCTGAAGTGTTAATACCACTTTACAAGGCCTTGGTAAGGCCACACTTGGAATATGGCATCCAGTTTTGGTCGCCACGATGAAAAAAAGGTGCTGAGACTCTAGAAAGAGTACAGAGAAGAGCAACAAAGATGATTAGGAGACTGGAGGCTAAAACATATAAGGAACGGTTGCTGGAATTGGGTATGTCTAGTTTAATGAAGAGAAGGGTGAGGGGGGACATGATAGCAGTCTTCCAATATTTGAGGGGCTGCCCCAAAGAGGAGGGGAATCAAGCTATTCTCCAAAGTGCCTGAAGGCAGGACAAGAAGCAACGGATGGAAACTCATCAAGGAGAGAAGCAACCTAGAACTAAGGAGAAACTTCCTGACAGTGAGAACAATGAACCAGTGGAACAACCTGCCTCCAGAAGCGGTGAATGCTCCAATACTGGAAGTTTTTAAGAAGAGACTGGACAGCCATTTGTCTGAAATGGTATAGGGCAGGGATAGGCAACCTTGGCTCTTTTATGACTCGTGGACTTCAACTCCCAGAATTCCTGAGTCAGCCATGCTGGCTCAGGAATTCTGGGAGTTGAAGTCCACGAGTCATAAAAGAGCCAAGGTTGCCTACCCCTGGTATAGGGTTTCCTGCCTGAGCAAGGGGTTGGATTAGATGACCTCCAAGGTCCCTTCCAACTTTATTATTACTATTACTATTACTATTACTATTACTATTACTATTACTATTACTATTACTATTACTATTACTATTATTATTATTATTATTATTATTATTATTATTATTACGTTAAGACTGAACATCCCTCTCTCAACGGAGGGGGAGGGCTGCAATCGCCTGTTTACTACAAGGTCCTTTCAGCTGTTCCAAGGAGGCTCCACATCCATTTGCACTATGCAGGTGACCCCGAGGGCACAGATAAACCTCCAAGTGGCCTCAATAACTCTCAGAAAGAGTACTAACGACCAGAGGACTGCAAGGAATACGAATCCTTCCATCCTCCACCATTCAGTCGGAACTGAAGAAGCTTCTTGGATGAGAAGCGAAACACTTTCAAGGAAAAACAAAGAAAGTCCAGTTGCCTTTTGAGAAAAGCAGCCTTGGGACTTTTGAACGGAAGACACCTGCCCCAAACAAATTGATGTTTTGAGGCTTTTCCATTGTTAGGTTTTATTCTTTAAATTCCGCAGATATGGTTCTGAGCTTCCGAATAGGCTTGAGAAGATGAAAGTGGACAACGCGATTAGCTTAGCACGGATGACCCACATCGGTGCAAACCTTAGTTTATCCCAGTTTAGACCCCACTCTAACACTAATAGTTAACCACCTTTGTCTAGCAGTAATAGTTAAAAAAAGAAAATTATAATCTTGCTAATTTGGGGGGAAATGGGTTTTTTTTCTCTATTTTTTTTTTTAAACAATTACGATCATTTTAGCCCTTAAGCTACAACCTTCACACACTTTCTCATTCCGAACAGCTGGTATGGGGCAGTTTATTATCAAGGGTGGGGTGGGGTTCAAAGGGGTATCGGTCAATTGTTCACCAGCTCTGGTTTGCTGCGGGAATTCCATATCGCTTCTCCAGGCAAAAGGGAAAAGCAGTAATTTGCAGGGTTTTTCCTGCGGATCTCATTTCAAAGTCACGGTGTGAACCTGCTTCCCTTCAGCTTGATTCTGTCCATAAAAATGATGGATGGGTGTCCCTTGGCACAGATGGGGGAGAGGTTGAAAGAGAAGGAGGCACGTGAGCAGAATTGAATGAAAGGCTGTCACCTGACCCAGAGATCCTTTGCTAGCACAGCTTCTGGATGGATTCCTATTGTACTGTCATGGTTCCGACAGATGAAACTCTTCAAAGAACTTTGAGGCATTGTTTACCTTAAAGAATCTTTATTCAAGAAGCATAATATCGGCACTTACATAGTCAAAGCCAAAATCTGAATTCCCCTTCCCTGAGCACATAGTGTCAAAGCACAATTCCCTCCCCTAATTTACAGTCATAAATCACATTCTCCAATTAATTTGAAATGCAGACTCTCCCTCCAGTTCTCCAGCCCGCCAATTCTTATCATCTCTTATTTCAATAATCATGGTTCACACACTGGTTACAGTATTGTTGTGTCTAACTAAACTCCCATGCACATTCCTCCTCCTCCCGGTATCATCTAATTCTAACTCTAATTCTAAGAGTAAAACACAAGAAGGAAAATGGTTGCAACTCCACATGTTGTCAAAGCAGAAACATCCGATGTTAGCAGCGTTGACACGTACTGTGTGAACGGTGATAGATCAGGCATAAATGTATCCTTCGCACACGTCCTCTCAGCTTCTCAGAGAAATAGACTTCTCCAAGGGGTTTACTGGGAGCTACACAGTCCTTGACTTACGACCACATTTGGGACAGAATTCCCGTTGCTAAGTAAGGCGGTTGCTAAGCAAGTTGCATCCAATTTTATTCATCTTTTTTTGCCAGGGTGGTTAAGCAAATTGGAGTGGCTGTTGAGGGAGTCATGAGGTCCTTAAGTGAGTCCAGCTTCCCCCGTTGACTTTGCATGTTTGAAGCCACCTGGGAAGGTCAGAAAGGGTGTTCACAGACCCCGGGATGCTGCAGCCCTCGGATATACATGCTGGTGACCAAGCGCCTGAATTGCCTTCTAAGTGTCTTCCCAGTTGTGAGGAGAAAAGGGGGATGGCGATGATCTAGCAATGTCCATTTTTGGTTCTGGACTGGAGAATATAAGTAGCCTGCACTGAAGTGATGTCAAAACCCGTCTTGATGAATCCTGTTTTTCTCCCCCACACAGTACAAGCAAGTCGAACAATACATGTCTTTCCATAAACTTCCAGCTGAGATGCGCCAGAGAATACATGACTACTATGAACATCGGTATCAGGGCAAAATGTTTGATGAAGAGAGCATCCTGGGAGAACTAAGTGAGCCCCTCAAAGAGGTGAGTAGTAGAAAGGTGAAGGAAACACAAGTCAAAGGTACCGATTGGAGAGAAAATATGTGTAGCTCAGGGTTGAACTGTGAGGTCCTTGGTGCTCTCTGAGCCTGGCTGTTTTCTTGCAGACGTTTCATGACCCAAGTAGGGAACATCATCAGTGCTAGAAGGGGGTGGGGTTTGCATGGAGGAGGAGGAGGAAGAGGAGGAGGAGGAAGACTGTGGGGTCCTTGGTGCTCTCTGAGCTTGGTGGTTTTCTTGCAGACATTTCATGACCCAACTAGGGAACCTTATCAGTGCTAGAAGGGAGTGGGGTTTGTGGAGTGGAGAAGAAGGAGAAGGAGGAGGAGGATTGTGGGGTCCTTGGTGTTCTCTGAGCTTGGTGGTTTTCTTGGAAACATTTCTGATGATGATGTTGGGTAGTGAAATGTCTGCAAGAAAACCACCAAGCTCAGAGAGCACAAAGATCAAACGTGCTGAAAGAGCTTGGGACTGTCTAGGACATTAAACAATTGTGCTGCTTCACATATGGGAAGGATAGATTAATCAACTTATACGTAATGTGTTATGCTGGTTAATTGACTGAATGATGAAACATGAGTCTACATAAGAAAGAAGCTCCAGAAATGGAAAAGCATAGATGAGCATCAGTTTTTCATGCCTGCTGCTACCTTGCCGATAGGGGGAGGAGGGGTCAAGAAGCATTATTTAAACAGCTAAAATCCCCCGTATCTCACAGGGTTTTTCTGCTTCTGTTGGGATTAGGAGATCATCAACTTTAACTGCAGGAAACTGGTGGCTTCCATGCCTCTATTCGCCAATGCCGATCCCAATTTTGTAACCTCCATGCTGACCAAGCTGCGTTTTGAGGTCTTCCAGCCAGGGGACTACATAATCCGAGAAGGCACCATCGGGAAGAAGATGTACTTCATCCAACATGGGGTGGTGAGTGTGCTCACCAAAGGCAACAAGGAGACCAAGCTGGCCGACGGTTCCTACTTTGGAGGTACGGAAAACCATTTCCCTCTCTTGGCTATGCAGTTCAAACAAAGATCAAAGAGTGCCGGATTCCTTTGCATAGAGTTGATTATCTGATCTTGATGTTTTATCGAATAATAAATAACAGAGTTGGAAGGGACCTTGGAGGTCTTCTAGTCTAACCCCCAACTCAAGCAGGATGTACCATTTCAAACAAACAGTTGTCCAGTCTCTTCTTAAAAACCTCCGGTGATGGAGCACCCACAGCTTCTGGAGGCAAGCAGTTCCACTGGTTAATTGTTCTCACTGTCAGGAAATTTCTCCTCAGTTCTAGGTTGGTTCACCACTTGGTGAGTTCTTGCCTGCCTTCAGGTGCTTTGGAGAATAAGTCAATCCTCTCTTCTCTGGGACAGCCCCTCAAACATTGGAAGATTGCCGTCATGTCACTCCTAATTCTTCTTTTCATTAAACTTGTTGTTGTTAGTTGCGAAGTCGTGTCCAACCCATCACGACCCCATGGACAACATTCCTCCAGGCTTCCTGTCCTCTACCATCTCCTGGAGTCCATTTAAGCTCACGCCTCCTGCTTCAGTGACTCCGTCCAGCCACCTCATTCTCTGTCATCCCCTTCTTCTCTTGCCCTCCATCTTTCCCAGCATCAGGCTCTTCTCCAGTGAGTCCTTCCTTCTCATTAGGTGGCCAAAGTATTTGAGTTTCAACTTCAGGATCTGGCCTTCTAAAGAGCAGTCAGGCTTGATCTCCTCCAGGACTGACCAGTTTAATCGCTTTGCAGTCCAGGGGACTCGCAGGAGTCTTCTCCAGTACCATAGTTCAAATTCTTTGGCGCTCAGCTTTTCTTATGGTCTAACTTTCACAGCCATACACAGCCATTCATTAAACTAGACAGACCCAATTCCTGTAACCGTTCTTCATTTGTTTTAGTCTTCAGTCCCCTAATCATCTTTGTTGCTCTTCTCTGCAATTTTTTTTTAGATCTTTCATTGAAGTGCTTAGTAGTTTGACTGACTCTTCGATTGGTATGCTTCTCGCCTCTAACTGTAGTAAGCAACTACTACTATGACTACTACTAGATTATTTGCCCTTGCTGTAGGCCCTGAAAAGTCTGTTGTCCATACCACAAAATAGATTTCAAGGTGTTCTTCTCTTGTAGAAATTTGCCTGCTGACTCGTGGCCGACGCACAGCCAGCGTGAGAGCTGACACGTACTGCCGTCTCTACTCACTTTCGGTGGACAACTTCAATGAAGTATTAGAGGAATATCCCATGATGAGAAGGGCCTTTGAAACAGTGGCACTGGATAGATTGGACCGCATTGGTAAGTACACACGCACAGATCTGGGATTCAAAAGACAGACTGAGTACTGAAGGTTCTCTTCTGATATTGCTGATGTGGGTGTTCAAAGCTATCTAAGGTTGAGGAACTCATCTCCAAAGCTTCCCCCAATTCCATTCTTCTTTTCTTCTTAAGCACAGATCAGGTTAGGAGACTATTACTGTGGCATCTTAGAACGTGTGAGATGTAGAGAGGGACATGAATCATGGGAAGAGTATGAAGAAATGTTCTGCTGATGATAGCTGAAGGTCCACCTGGTCTTGCATCTTATTTCCACCCAAATGTTCCCAGGAAGTTCATCAGCAGGGCTCAGAGGCCTTAGTCTTCTTTTGTGGATCTCCAACAATGATAATCAATGATATACTGTAACCTTTCCAAACATGGGCCATGAAAAACCATCAGAATTAACAGAATAACAGAGTTGGAAGGGACCTTCTAATCCAACCCCCTGCACAGGCAGGAGACCCTATACCATTCCAGACAGTACTCCCTGGCAGTGGCTATAATGGCTAGGAATGATGGGAATTGTGTTCAGATATCTCCTGTAGCACCTACAGAGATATGCCAACTCTGAACACGGAGGTCCCCTTTAGCACATGACTGAACAACCACTTGAAGGCAAGGAACCAAAGTTGACATCGAGTCAAGGAAGCAAAATTGGATTGTGTGATGTGTCCACACCAGTATTTTTCTCTCTGTTTTTAGGGGAGTTAGAATAGAATAGAATAGAATAGAATAGAATAGAATAGAATAGAATAGAATAGAATAGAATAGAATAGAATAGAATAGAATAGAAATCTGGAAAGGATCTTCGAGATCTTCTAGTTCAGCCCCCTGCTCAAGCAGGAGAACCTATACCATCTCAGACAGATGAATGTCCAGTCTCCTCTTAAAAATCTCCAGTGATGGAGCACCCACAATTTCTGGAGGCAAGCTGTTCCACTGGTTAATTGTCCTCACTGTCAGGAAGTTTCTCCTCAATTCCAAGTTGCTTCTCTCTTTGATCAGTTTCCAACCATTGTTTCTCGTCCTTCCCTCTGGTGCTCTGGTGAACAACCTGGCCCCCTCTGCCTTGTGGCAGCCCCTCAGATACTGGAACACTGCTAGATGGCCTTGTTCCCATAACACAGTTAACCCTGTCTGCAGTGGTGGGATTCAGCCAGTTCGCACCACTTCAGCAGAAACGGTAGCTAATTTTTTGTTGCCCAGGCCCAGAATGGACTTCCGGAAGCGACATCCACACAGAGAACCAGTTGTTCACATATTTGAATCCCACCACTGCCTGTCTGCCATTAACCCAATCGGTCCCTTAAACTCTTGGGGAAATCTGGTATTGCTACAATATACACAAACTTCTCTCTGTAGGGGGTTGGTTTATTTTTTTGTGTGCTGCTCATTTCTAAAGGCTCTGGGTGTCCAACAGTTAGATAACATGGTGGTCCTCATCCTGCAATGTAAGTCTATTTTAGGGATTTTTGCTTCAATTTCTGCTACAAAATGTTGGGGACCCGTGCCACGCATTGAGGGTGATGCAATTCAGCGCTCAAAGGGAATTCTGGGAGGAGCCATTTGGCCCAAGGAGTCGCTCACTGTCCAGACCTGGACCAGGAATGGCCTTTGAACTTCTTGTCATTCACCGCAGTGTCTCGGGAGATCCTTGCAGATCTCTCGGGCTGCAGCTTTTGAACCCCCATTTTGATTTCCCATGGAAATGAATCCTCTGCAGACGTTGACTGAGGTGGGCAAGAAAGTCATTCCTGGACTTTTTGAGAAGGACAGGATTTTCACCATTTCTCCCTGGTTGGTGGCTCCTCAAGACAGCTCTTCAACTGTCCTTCCTCTTCCTTTCAGGTAAGAAGAACTCCATCCTCCTCCACAAGGTCCAACACGACCTCAACTCAGGCGTCTTCAATTACCAGGAGAACGAGATCATCCAACAAATTGTGCAGCATGACAGAGAAATGGCCCACTGCGCCCACAACGTCCAAGCGGCAACGGCAGCAGCAGCATCGACTCCCACACCTGTTATTTGGACCCCGCTGATCCAGGCTCCTTTGCAGGCTGCTGCGGCCACCACTTCGGTAGCAATAGCGCTGACTCACCACCCACGCCTTCCCACAGCCATTTTCCGCCCGCCGGTTTCCGTTCTGGGTTCTCTGGGGCAGCCGCAAAGCCAGACTCCGAGGCGCTTGAGGCGGCTCCATTCCTTGGTGTCTTCTGCTGGACCTTCCATCGTGGGATCCCCGTCAAGCACACCGTCCCAACACACGCCAGGGTTGGAGACCCTTTCCTCCTCCTCCTTCCATATCCAGCAGTTGGCTGGGTTTTCCGCGTCAACCAGCTTGGGTCCCTTGCACCGGTCCTTGGCCAGCTCTCCTTCCGCTGGGTCAACGCAACAAAACCTGGGCAGCCCCACATCTACCAGATTGGGGCAGCTGTGTCCTGGGCCTCTGGATTTGACTGAAGGGGCCACTCAGTTGCAGCCTTCAGACACCAGCTTTGGCCCATTCCAGAAGGCTCCCCCGAGTTCGCCACCAGCCACCACTCCCTCCTCGTTCCCTCAACTCTCCTCAAATTCCCCCGTTAGTCCTTGTAGCCGCTTGCAACCTACGGGCAGGCCCCACTCCACGGGGCAGCTGTTGCAGCTCTCAGGAACTGGAGGGACCAACCACTTCCAGTTGCCTCCTTTGTCCAGTTCTCCCTCTTCTGGCTTACGCCAGCTATCCCAGGCCTCAGGAGGCCCTCCTCCTACCTCCGGCCCCACCCAGCCAAGTGCATTAGGCCCTTCTGCTGAGCCGGCCACTGTCGCTCAGTTGCACCAGGAACGGTCCTCCTTCACCTCCCTGTCTCCCTCAAAGCCCGGTCCCATGGCCCCACCCTTGTACCCACGACCATCAGGCCTTAGCCCTCCCAGTCAAAGCTTGCCCCCCAGGACTTTCCAGTGTGGCCCGTCGGGGACGCTGGGTTCTCAAGGCTCTTTGCTCCTGCCTCAGACCTCCAGCCCACCTGCCCAGGTGCTCCAGCCTCGGAGTCGACCACTGGTTTTGCCAGGACGATTAACCCAGGACCTCAAGTTGATCTCCGCTTCCCAACCATCTCTGCCCCACGAAGCAGCGCAGACTTCGAGCCCCCATTCCTCCTCCCGAGAGTCCGTTTCTAGCTTCTCCTCATTCTCCGGCGGAGGCAACGGCAGTGACATCAGGGGAGGCCCCAGACCTCTGGGGAAGCCATATAGCTCGGGGCCAGGACGGGTCACCCTACCACGCCAAACATCCTCAGGTTCTCTGCCCCAACCCCCACCATTTGCCATCTCCTCCTCTCTGCCCGCTGTTGAGAGGAAAGGATCTCTACAGCTGAGTGGGGAACAAGAGCCCACCCGCTCAAAACTGCCTTCTAACTTGTGAGATGCTCTTTCTCCCCCCCTCCCCTCCAGCCTGGCCCAGCCCCCCCTTTTCCGGAGCCCCCTTAACTTTCATTTTCTGCTTTTCAGGTCCCAGCAAATGTCGACGCGCCTCGGTTTCCCATTTCTTTGAGTTTAATAAGGAGATTAAAAATAAGAACAAGGGCGATATCACACACACACACACACGCAAACACATACACACATAGACACACAAGATAACCAGGTATTCTTAGAGCTATAGATTTTCAGTCACTTTCTTTTATAGAATATTTTACTACATGGAGCAAGAGATTGAAAAAGAGGCACGGGATCGATGTGGAGGGATAAGGTGGCACTCGGTGAACTCTTTAGCTTCCAGCTAAAAAAAAAAAATGCTTTCCTACGGAGAGATTCCACTCCCAGGATTGGCGTTCGAGGGTCTTTTCTCGGTAGGGGTGTCCATCTTTTTTCCTCATTACAATCTGGAGCATTTTAGCCTTCAGGATTGTACCCACCCAGGCTGTGATCTAAGGGAGCTTCAGATGAGACTTTGGGGCAAATATAAGGGGGGGGGGAGATAAAAGGGATTTCCCTTGAGGGACATGTAGCTGATGCAACCAAACCTTTAAGCTGGCTTCCCAATTGACCAGTTATGGAAATTAAAATACCTCCAGGTTCCTATCAAGAGTGTCACATTTTAATGGGAAGATCTTAAGTCCTGATCTGGATTTCAACGCCCTCCCTCCCCCCGTTCCAAGAGTAAAGGTGCACAGATACGGTACTATCTGTTTCCTCTGGAGAGCATGTATTTTTCTCTCCTGCAATGCAAGCGATAGCCACGGTTTAGCTGAAAAAACCAGCATAACCCTCCTCCTGCATTTTTGCTGAAAATGACCCTTTTCTCCTCCCCCCCCCAACATCTGATCCAAGAGAAAACCAACATATTCAGCTGCTCCAAACATTCAGAGCTTCCAAAAATTCAGAGAGAAGGGAAGACCTTTAAAAACTGGAAGGGGGTGAAATACAGGTAATCCTCGATTTAACGACCAGCTGTTTAGCAATTGTTCGAAGTTACAACAGCACGGGGGAGGGGGAGAAGTGGTTTTAATGACTGGTCCTTGCAGCATCCCCAGGGTCATGGGATCAAAATTCAGGCTCTTGGCAACCAGCATGTAATTTACAACCGTTCCGGGATCCTGGGATTGCCAATTACAACCTTGACGATTGGTTTCCGACCAGTAAAAGGCAACGGAGGGAAGCTGGACTTGCTTAATGGCAATGATTCATTTAACCACCATGGCAAAAAGGTCATCAATGGGGTGTGACTCGCTTAACAGGGGCCCTGCTTAGCAATGGGAATTCTGTAAATTGGGGATTAGCTGTGGACAGGTTCCCTTTCTTAACAGAAGGAATAACACCATTTCCCTCTCTCTTTTCCGTATGAGTGATATATTTAAAACGGTGTGTGTGTGTGTGTGTGTGTGTGTGAACGACATGCCACAACGTCAAAAATACACGAAAAGCGCAAGGAAGCGGAGGTCAGAGGTCCAGCCAGAGAGAGCGCTCTTTTCCTCCTGCACAGCTTCCTTCCTGGTGCCATTTTTAGATATTTTTTTTTCAAAAAAACAACAACCCGGCAGCGACGGCCATTGGTGCTGACCACAGCAATTTCTCCAGTTATGGGGAACTTATAGAATGGGGAGGAGAGGTGCTAGCTTAGCCCCCTCCCCTATTAATTTATCCATCACTTCAGATTGCAGATTTTGCCGCTGCTTGGTTGTTTTGCTGCAAACCCTGAAAAGCTGATTCTGCGTCTATTTCTCCAGCTAGAGGTCAATTCATCGACCACATAGATGTCACAGGTAGTCCTTGACCGTTTGTTTAGTGACCGTTCAAAGTTACAGCGGCCACTGAAGATTGAGACTCATGAGCATTTTTCGTAGTTATGGCCTTTGCGGCGTCCCCATGATCAAAAATCGAAGGCTTGGCAACAGGTTTGTATTTAGGACCGTTGTGCTGTGTGTCCCGGGTGTGTGTTTGTGTGTGTGTGTCACATCACATGATCCCCTTTTGTGACCTGGACAAGCAAAGTCAATGGGGAAGCCAGATTCACTTAACAACCGGGTTATCAACTTATCCACCGCAGCGATTTGCATAACGACTGTGGCAAGAAAAGTCGTAAAATGTGGTGGGTGAGGGGGAAAGAAACTTAGTTAACCACAGAAATATTGGGCTGTCCTGGAGAGTGTTGTTTGAAGGTGGCAAGGTTTGGAATGCAGGAGCCTGCAAAAACATCCCAGGCTCATCTGATGATGTATCCAGTGTGCTGGTTTTTAACTGGGGGTGTCCGTGTATGTGTTCATGTGTGTAATAATCTACAAAGCTCAGCGAAGATGTCCCCTCCCCAAATGGAGACGAAACGTTTGCAGCCAAATCGCCCAAGCTCGGAGATCAAACCCAACCAGTAACCTGAGCTACTAATATTCAAACCCATCTCAAATCGCCACGGTTTCTGAGCAACGTCTGAAATGGAAACGCCGTCCCTTTTCATCCGGCGTTGCAAAGTCGACAGCAGCTTCCCGGTTGCAATTTATCCCGCAGGAGTGTCAAGCCACAATCAACAATTCTGGCCAACCTCATCCAGATAATGGGCCTGGTGGTTGAACAAAGCCAGCTAAGTCTAGGACGGCGGTATAATTTGTGATCCCTTTTAGACCACCTGTTTTCTGGGGAACCTGAGAAGTGACCGGTCCTTTCGCATGTTAGTTTTGCACTGAAAGAACAATGCTTTTCCGTTGGGCGAGAGCAGAAGTAGGCAACCTTGGCTCTTTTATGATTCGTAGACTTCAACTCCCAGAATTCCTGAGCCAGCATGGGGGAACTATGACCCCCTTTAGGACTTGTGGACTTCAACTCCCAGAATTCCTGAGCCAGCATGGCTCAGCTTGGAAACCTCTCCCTTCCCCCTCAGCATAGCTGGCTCAGGAATTCTGGGAGTTGAAGTCCACAAGTCATAAAAGAGCCAAGGTTGCCTACCCCTGGGCTAGAGATACAGGTAGACCTCAACTTACAACAGTTCATTTAGTGACCATTCAAAGTTACAACGGCATTGAAAAAAATTGGCTTATGACTGTTTTTTGCACTTCCAACCTTTGCAGCATCCCCATGATTGTGTGATCAAAATTCAGAGGCTTGGCCTCTGGTTCATTGATGGACATTGCTGTGTCCGAAGGTCACCCGACCCCCTTTTGCGACCTTGTCACAAACAAAGTCAATGGGGAAGCCAGGTTCATTTAACAACTGGGTTGCCAACTTATCAGCTGCAGGGATTCATCTAACAACTGTGGCAAGAAAAGTCATAAAATAGGGGGCAAAACTCCGTTAACCAATATCTCACCTAACAACAGAAATTTTATGCTCCGTTATTGTCGTAAGCCGAGGACTACCTATACATGTCTAAGGGAGCTGGTCTGCTGGCCTCTTCCATGACAAAAGAAAATCAAAAGGTAGAAAAGCAATTTGTTCGAAGGTGGACGAGATCTATTGCTGCACCCTTCCGCCATTATTAAGGGATCATTGCTGCATCTTGAAATGACACCGTGAGATTCACCTGCCTACCGAAACCCTTTGAAAAGCTGAGACCTAGAAGTGGTTTTTATTTTTTCACAGTTGTGCGAGTCCTACAATAGGCCATTTTTTTAAACAAGACACAGAACTCGGACTTGACCGTGTCCTATGATGTGAGCAATAACACTCGCGTTCCTCCAACGCCTGAACTAAGCTATGGGTTCCCTGCAAGACCCTCGTGAACTGGAGTTCGACTCTCTCTTCCCAAGAGAGACGGGAGCCTAAGATATTGATCCATGATAGATAAATCGGTGTTTCTCAACCTTGGCGACTTTAAGATGAATGAATGGACTTCAGCTCCCAGAATTCCCTGGCTAGAATTCTGGGAGTTGAAGTCCACCCATCTTAAAAGTTGCCGAGGTTAGAAACACTAGATCAGAGTTTCCCAACTATGACATTTTCCAGGTATAATGGACTTCAACTCCCAGAATTCCACAGCCAACATAGCCATGGCTGAGAATTCTGGGAGTTGAAGTCCATTCAGCTTCAATTTGCCAAGGTTGGGAAACACTGCACTAGATAAACCGAGGAGGTAGGCAGCTAGCTTTATCCAAGCTGTGATTTCATCTCTGTATCGATCCGTGTTAATCCTTCCCCTCCCCCTCCACCTTCTTTTGCCTTTCCTGTCCTTTCCCCATAATGCTGGGAATCTGACTATCTCCTTAAGAAAAGAAGAAGAAGAAGAAGAAATGAGCCATTTTCACTCGGAAGTCCTGCTCTTCTCCTCTGGAGCCCTCTGGAATTTTCTGCCACTGCAGAGAGAGAGAAAGAGAGAGCGAGAGTCAGGAATTCAAGGAAAAAACAAGGACCCCTCACAAGGGTGCCCAGAGTCACACGGGGGACAATAGCACTGATTCTTTCGGCAACCCTGGGCTGTCTCTAAAATATTTTGCTCGATTTTATACCAAAATGTATCGGAAGGGTCTTTTTTTTTTTTTTTTTTTGCACAAAAGAGAAAAAGAAAAAAAAAATCCGTCAAAGACAAGCAAGAAATCGACTCTTAAATATGTGCCTCTTAATCTTCGAATGTTTTCCCCGAGAATATAGCTAGCTTCTCTTGCTTCAAGTGCTTTTGCTAGGTGGGAAATGAAATGTAAATTAAGCTTTGGTCTTCCTTCAAGGTTTAAGAGTATTCTAGGGAGAGGGAGGTCTTTTTCTAATAAAAATGCTAATGAAAGAGCTACAGAAGTGTGTGTGTGTGTGTATGTCCATGCATAGATGAATGCATTCAATTTTGCAGCTACTAAGACTGTCGGAGGAGAAGGCACAAAAACAGCCAGGGAAATGATTGAAGCCTGGGAAACGCCCCCCCCCCCCCGTCAGTCAACAGAAGTGCTGATTTACCACCAGCTTATCACCAGTCAGCCACACCATTACAGAATGGGAAGGACCAACCTCTCCATCCCTTGCTGGAAAATCACAAGAGGTGCTTGTCCAGCCTCTTCCAGGGATGGAGAACAACTCAACTCCATAGAGAAAGTGTTCAACTTTTGGATAGGATTTGTGCACGCTGGATAGTAATATTTCTATCCCTCTGCATAGCCGGTCTTCAGAATTACAATTTCACAGTTGTACACTTGGAAGGGACCAACTCTCCATCCTGTGGTGGAAAATCATGAAAGGTGCCGGTGGAATCTCTCCCTGGAGACCTCCAAGGATGCAGAAGCCATCAACTCCACACAGAGACCCTTCAGCTCTTAGATCGCTCGATTTCCCAGGCACTCACGTTCCCACGTTTGGTAACATATCCATCTTAAGCAGCTTTTGATTTATAGGTAGTCCTTGACGTCCAGCAGTTCATTTAGTGACCGTGACGGCACTGAAAAAAGTGACTTATGACCTTTTTGCACACTTACCCCATGGTCACATGATCAAAATTTGGATGCTTGGTAACCGACTCATATTTATGATGGTCGCAGGGTCCCCGGGTGGGACACGGGATCCCCTTTTCGTGACCACCCAACAAAGTCATCGGGAGAAGCCAGATTCATTTAGCAACCGTGTGACTAACCACTGCAGGGGTTCCCTTAACAACTGTGGCGTGAAAAGTCGTAAACTGGGCAACATTCATTTAACGAGTGTTTCACTTGGCAACGACAATTTTGGGGTCCATTGTCGAGGACTGCCTGGGCTGAGTTACAATGCAGTGGATGGAGCGTGCAGATAAGCTTCTCTGCCTTAGTAGGAACATGTAGACTGTGATGGTTTTCCATTGTTTCTAGTTAGGTTTGTCACTAATGCCCTCCTTGGGGAAGGGCTTCCTTTTTTCCATAATCTTGCCTGTTGTTCTCCAATATGGCTTTCAGGGGTGCCATTTCCACAAGCGAGCAACGGGCGCTGCGGCTGCTCCCTCTGCACAAAGCAAGCAGGGATTTCCCCAAAGTGCCCTTTTGTTTCTGTCTCCTGGCATGATGGATGCTGCTTCAAAGTGGAGCTGCAGCCGGGGAATTGCCGTAGCTCCATGGCAACGGTAAGAGGTGATAAGCAGGCCAGATTTATTTATTTATTTTTTGCAAAAGATTCAGGCGCCAGTCATTAAATTGTCCAAAGGATTTGTGCACACGTTGAAAGAAAAGCTATGTTTGCACGGCCAGTTATTTTTAAAAAGGAGAAGTTATTTTTAAGAACTCACAGTCAAGGAAGTGAGAAGAGCAAGATAAAGAATAAAACAAGTAAGGCAAAGAACGTGTTAATATGGCAGGGAAACCAATGTAACAGAGTTGGGAAGGGACCTTGGAGGTCTTCTAGTCCAGCCCCCTGCTCTAGCAGGAAACCCTATACCATTTCAGACAAATGGTGGTCCAATTGTCCAATCTCTTCTTGAAAATCTCCAGTGTTTTCTGGAGACCAGCTGTTCCATTGGTTGATTGTTCTCACTGTTGGGAAATGTCTCCTTAGTTCTAAGTTGCTTCTCTCCTTGATTAGTTTCCATCCGTTGCTTCTTGTCCTGTCTTCTGGGGCTATAGAACCTATAGGGACACTATTTAAAATCCTTTGGGCTGCAAAGGTGGACCCAGGTCATTTCTCTTACCTGCTTGAAGGCCAATTCAGGTGCCTGAATTGCAAACATCATCATTGCAGCCGCCAGAGGGCAGAAGCGTCTTTCCAAAAGGACAGTGCTGAATTTAGTTACAAATGAGGAGATCCTGACGGTTTCGGAAGTCGCCTTGGTCCTTGAATATGCTGGCTCTGCGACCAGGTATACCAAAATTCAGAGATTCTACCTCTGCCCGATCTGCTGCTCCTTCACCTCTGCCTAACCCCTCCATTCTGGCCGTTACACTTAATAGTAATGGAGATGGTTTTGCTTAAAGAGTAACCAATTTTTTTTTAAAAAAAGTGGAGCACTTAAAATACTAGTTGCTGTGACAACGCAGCAGAGGATGGAGCCTCAACTAAGGCTTAACAGCTGGGAGATCAGGGCTAATTAAATACCAGCCTGACGGAGAAATTAATAGATGAGAGATGAGCCTTGTCCAAATTGGCAGTCTTCAGATTGGTGTGACCTGGATTCCTCTCCTAGTTCCTTTCCTTTCCTTCTCCCTTTCCTTTCCTTTCCTTTCCTTTCGCTTTCCCCTTTCTTTCCTTTCCTTCTCCCTTTCCCCTTCCTTTGCTTCTCCCTTTTCCCTTCCCTCTCCTTTCCCTTCCCTTTCTGATCTAAGCTGGTGGCTTGCCCACATATAAGGCCACAGCCAAATAAGATGATGGGGTCCTGGGCAAAAGTCCTTTTTGGTTGTTGGAGGGATTTCAAGTCAAAGAGGATTTCATCCCATAGAAGGGTTAATGCTGGTTCTAGCCCATGGCACCAAAAGGTCCCTCTTTCATGGCACCAAAAGGTCCCTCGTTTCTAGCAAGGCAATTTGTTCTTGAGAAATCTATATGCGGGTCAAGAAGCAACAGTGAGAACTGGACACGGAACCACCGATTGGTTCAAAATTGGGAAAGGAGTCCGGCAAGGCTGTATACTGTCGCCCTGCCTATTTAACTTATATGCAGCGCACATCATGAGAAAGGCAGGGCTAGATGAATCAAAAGTTGGAATTAAGATTGCCAGGAGAAATATCAACAACCTAAGATATGCAGATGATACCACTCTAATGGCAGAAAGTGAAGAGGAACTAAAGAGCCTCATTAAGAAAACCAAGATCATGGCATCCGGCCCTCTCAATTCCTGGCAAATAGATGGGGAAGAAATGGAGGTAGCGACAGATTTTATTTTCCTGGGCTCCAAGATCACCTCAGATGGGGACTGCAGCCAAGAAATTAAAAGATGCTTGCTCCTGGGGAGGAAAGCTATGGCAAATCTAGACAGCATACTAAAAAGCAGAGACATCACCCTGCCAACAAAAGTGCGTATAGTCAAGGCCATGGTTTTCCCAGTTGCAATGTATGGATGTGAAAGT
>NW_015387979.1:56900-86150 GCF_001527695.2 Protobothrops mucrosquamatus | reverse complement strand
TGACAAAGAATTGAGGCCTTTGAACTCTGGTGCTGGAGAAGACTCCTGCAAGTCTCCTGGACTGCAAGGTGACCAAACCGGTCAGTCCTAGAAGAGATCAACCCCGACTGCTCTTTAGAAGGCCAGATCCTGAAGTTGAAACTCAAATACTTTGGCCACCTAATGAGAAGGAAGGACTCCCTGGAGAAGAGCCTAATGCTGGGAAAGATTGAGGGCAATAGAAGAAGGGGACGACAGAGAATGAGGTGGCTGGGTGGAGTCACTGAAGCAGGAGGTGTGAACTTAAATGGACTCCAGAAGATGGTAGAGGACAGGAAGACCTGGAGGAACGTTGTCCATGGGGTCGCGATGGGTCGGACACGACTTTGCAATTAACAACAACGATAATTGGACTTCAGAATACTTACCTTGAGTTCAGGAAGTCTCTGGTCCCCTTTTGCGGCCTCAGAAGTAAGAAAGAAGGTGCTCTGAAGAGGGAGGGGAAAAACTCTGGGAAGCCACTGCCATCAGCACAGATCAATTTTTCCCCAAGGAGGCATCTTCCATGTTTGTTAGCCTTCCATTCCCAGTCCTAGCTGACCAAGATAAGGGTTGAAACCCTACTTATCTACCCATTTGACTTCCTTCGCCACATAAAGTCCGGCACTACCAAGGAATCTTGACCACATTCAGAAAAACTTGCTGATCCTTCTTGTCTCATCCCTCTCCTTTCAGAATTCAGGCGAATGACGACGAGAAACAGCCTTTTTCAAATTTTGTGCCCAGTTTTTGAACAGCTTTGGCTAGAAATATTCAAGCAACATCAATTTCACAGATTGCTAGAGGCCACATCATTTTTATTTCCTTAAGCCTCCTTCCCCCCTCCCCCGAAAAATTAGGAGAACCTATTTTATTGGAAGACATTGAGATTTTCCCCAGGTAAGGCAAAAAGTCCCCCCTGTAACAAAGCTTTTCAACAGAAGAGAATATCTGTAGCTTAAGGTCACACTATGCAGCTCTTGGTGGTCTCTGAGCTTGGTTGTTTGCGTGCAGACATTTTATTACCCAGCTAGGTAGCATCATCAGTGTGAGTGTGAGTTTGGATCTAAGCATGTCTACATCATGCACTAAAGTAAAAAAAACAAAAACAAAATCAGGAAGGAAATTAAAAAAAATAACACATCCCCTCCAGTAGCCCAGATTCAAATAAGCAGGCTTTAACACCAGACAAACAATCAAATGGAAAACAATATCCTAACCAAAGAATTACCAAGGAGAAAACCGTAACCCTATGCAAACACTGGGAGGGTAAGCTACTGTAATAAATAGGGAGCAAATCCTACACTCATCACACTGAAGATGTTACCTAGTTGGGCAATGAAATGTCTGCAAACAAACAAACAAGCTCAGAGAGCACAAAAAACTCAAAAGCTGGTTTTGATCAACTTCGAGAAAATAACTTGAGTTATAACCCTCAGGATTCATTTATCTCAGAGGGTGCGTGTTTAATTTGTGAAATAGAGATAAAAGTATCTGTCTTCCTTACTAAATCCTTAAAATTGTTGGTAACGATTCGCATATATCCTACACGCTTAAAGAGAGTTATGATCCTGTCTCTCATAGCAGCAGCTAAACTACGATGCTTACATCCTGAATTTCTGATAGCATGTGGGGCTGCTGAAATGGGAAGACAAACTATTAAGACCAACCAACAAAAACTCTTGACAAAGTGGGAACTGGATTTAGATTTTAAAAAAAAGAAGTGTATTGGAAATCCAATACCAAATAATAAACATGACAGTATTAAAAATGTAGAGAGTATACAGCAAATACTACAGAAAAATAATGTACAGAAAGTCTTCAGAATTACAGCAGTCTTCAGAATTCTTCTACATCAGAACTGTAAAGCAATATACAGGAGTCTCTTCTGCCCCCCACCCCAAACCGTCCCCCACCCCACCCCATCCTCTTATTCAAGTGGAGGAAGCTGCACAGAGCAGCCATGAGGGTACAAGATACACAATGTCGCAAATTTAAAATCACAAGATATGTAAAAAAAACAGTGTTAAAATGTAAAAAGTGCAATACATATTATACACTGGCTTGAATAAATGTTTTCTTTTTCTTTTTGATTCAACCTTAAAAAACCAACTCTGAACAGTTGCTTTATTATTATTAAAAATATTCCCTACCCCAATCCCACCCCTTCCCAGACTCGTGGCGGTATCATCAACATTCTTGATGTTCTACGAAAGTAGCAATATAGTATAATATAACAAGAACCCACCAACGGGAGGAATACTGAATATACAAGATGATGCTTCTTTGGGTCTAGTAAGAGAGAAAGGCACACACACACACACCTGGGGAGCAGAGTGTGTGCACCAACTAAATTCACTGGATGCGGGGAGAACTCCGAAGATAGAAAAGACTTCATACTCTTGGCTATGAAAAAGTCCGTACAATGAAAAAAAACGGTCATACAAAACACTTTTGGCCACAAAAAGACCCATCTAATGTCATTTTACCTTTTACATGCCTGTCTTGCCTTTCCACCAAAGGGTGGAGCCGGTTACTGTCACTCACCCTGATGGATACACAACTCGATTCAGAAAATTTCAACATGTGTACACCTTAGGGGGTTTAAAGTCCTCTTTTAGCATCTTCTAATGAGGCAAATGTTTCTTTAAAAGATGCTTCTGGCTTATGAGGGTGAGGAAGGGTGAGACCTTCCACCTTCTAACAGGGAAACTGCTCTTCAAGCTTCAAAAACGCATATAGAAGACATCTAGACACAGGTCAAGGTGTGAATCGTTCCACTCCTTGGGTTTAACTGAAAGCTGGTCACCCTTTATTATTAATTGCTCCACCTCAAACCAAACAGGAGGATCAATTAACTCACCAGAATGAAGCTTACACCTGAACTGTAAACAGCATGGATTATCTCTGAGGTGCCACAAGGAGTTACTACTGGAAGACAGAGCACTGAGTAAGGTGGTCTACTTTTGGCTTTCATGGCACTTCTTATATAATTGCAAAAAACATTCTTTTAAAAAATAGATGGCTTGTTTGGATTCAGCGTGGCAGTTCTTAATGCTCATATGCTAAGCAGCGGCTAATAAGAATGAATCAGTTCAGCTCATTGGCGGCAAGAAAGGCTGAGCTGGAAGGGAAGGAAGGAAAACGGTGTGGGGAAAATGATAAATGGGAGGGACAGAAAGACAGACAAAAGGGTGATGTAGGTCTCTTCTACCTGCTCCTAAAAATATTTTCTTCTCTGTACAATTGGCGGTAACATGAGCCAGGTGACTCTAAACTTGAATTGCTCGCAACATGCAATCCAAGCTTTGAACATATGGGAACTTAAAAGAACTTACAAAATCTCTAACTGATCCCATCTTATCATAATCTTGTTATCACTGAACTTGGTACGGCAGCAATCGCGCTTGGACTTATATACCGCTTCACAGTGCTTGACAGCCCTCTCTAAGCGGTTTACAGAGTCAGCCTGTTGCCCCCAACAATCTGGGTCCTCATTTTACCGACCTTGGAAGGATGGAAGGCTGAGTCAACCTTGAGCCGGTCAGGATCGAACTCCTGGCAGTGGGCAGAGTTAGGCTGCAATACCGCATTCTAACTACTGCACTACCAGGGCTCCAATACCACTTAAGTTGGTTACAATAAAAAAAAATCAAAGCCTCCCATTCTTCATTATCTTTTTAAGCCGGTATCATTCTATGTTTTTTTTTTTTTTTAAAAAAGCAAAATATTATTTTTTCAGCATGTTAAACTGTCATCGTAGATTATGGGCAGCAAATATAGAGAGGAAACAGAATTTTACCAGCTTATTAGGAATTTATTTATCTCTCCCAACCCACTCCTCTCTTCTACTGGCTTGGGCAGCACCTGAGTCACAAACATACACATCTACATTTTTCCCCCTTCCTCTCTCCTGCAAAGTTAATTTGTTTTGATTGTGGTTCAATACTGGAAGTATTTCCCCAAAACCTTGAAGATGATCTACAGCTACACAGAATGATGGCTCACATAAAGCTTATGATTGATCACTGTATGCTAAAGAACCTGAAATAAAACTCCCACTTCAACGCTTCAATATCAGGAAAGACACAACTTTAAAATCAAACATTCAAACAATAAGAGCGGTGCTGCTAAGGTACGCTGCGGCATCTGAGCTTAAAGGACCCAACATTTATAAGAGGGGTTTGCTCAACGGAACACCCTTTCCAATTGGCGAGAAACAGACTAAAGCAGGGGTATGCAACCTTGGCGATTTTGAAAGACC
Source organism: Protobothrops mucrosquamatus (assembly GCF_001527695.2). NCBI lineage: Eukaryota > Metazoa > Chordata > Lepidosauria > Squamata > Viperidae > Protobothrops > Protobothrops mucrosquamatus. The sequence goes on along the minus strand of NW_015387979.1, from coordinate 81,868 downwards.
GGTGAACTTCAACTCCCAGCATTCCCCAGCCAGCCAACTCCCAGAATTGACTCCCAGTCAATTCTGGGAGTTGAAGTTGACAAATCTTACGTCATCAAGGTTGAACACCCCTGGACTAAAGGATGAATTTACAAAGGAGATGATAACTTAAGTCTTCATTCCATTTTGACGATTCCCTTTGATGAACCGGGGCTGGTTGAGATGGTATCTTTGAAGCCACAGGTGTGCTGCTCACTTTCTTTCGCTAAGGCCTTGGATGGACAGAGGTAATGACCAAAGTGAGTAACTGCAATAGAGTTACGTCGTAGTCATCCTTCAGCATACTGTGTTATTTTTTCCAAGCCACTGCGATTGGGGAAATTACTCGTAATAATAAGTCACAACTGGGCATATTGCAGGGGAGGGTTTAAAAGAGTCCGACGGATAAAGTTGCATTGCATTGTCCCTGTAAACAATGAAACTTCCTACCACTCTGTGGCTCCCAGCCCAAGGCTACTTATTCTACTCCTGTACTGGAAATGCTCCAAAACAAAAAAAGTTTCCTCGGTGTTACATTTCAATCCAAACAGATAGTTAACCTCACAGCGATGAGAAAGGATCTAGTCAGGCTTTTTGAATTATTATAATATAAAAATAAAAAAAAACGCTTACAAAAAGCAATGCAGCATACCCCGAGGCCATGGATTAACTGCTGGGAGGTGACAGAATTATACACGCTAAAAGAAATAAAAAATAAAAATCCGAACGAACAAATGAACGGAACAATCCACACTGGCAATGAATTCCCGTATACACAATAGAACAAGCAATCGGACATCCTTCTAGGCTGTGGGGGAAACAACACAAATTTCTTTTTTTTTTTTTGTCAGATTACACTTTTTAATAAAAAAAAAAAGATACAATAAAATAAAAACACACAAATAAAATTTTACATAAATGTGAATGTCCAACACTGAAAAAGCAGGGAAGGTCGCAGCTCCGAGACAAATGCGGTCTCCGATGGAGGCTAACTTCGTCTGGATGCTGGATTCCATCAGCCTGAGACGTCGCCCCATCCCTTCCTCGTATCAGCATCATCGTCTCAACAGGAAGCGGAAATCCCAACATTCAAAGAGGTCCGTTTCAGCCCCATGAGCGAGAAGAGTCACTTGGTTAACCAGAAACGGGCCCTGATGCTGCTGCCGCGGCTGGTGGCAGGTCTCCTTTTGTGCTGTCCCCTAGTCTTTATACATTTCCTTGTGCTCCAAGGCGAAGTCCCAAGACCTGTGATTTGGAGTCATTCCTTGGGGAAAGTGATCACGCTGTGGTGATGGCGTTAAGGTCCTTCATTAGTCCTTCCAGGTGGGCCATCTCTTTGGTGAGTTCATCCGGTTCGTAATTCTGTAGGAGATTTAACAGGGTTATTGGACAAGATGAACTGTCTTGTGTGGGGGAAAAGGAAGGTTACCAAGAGCCCTTAGACTTATATACCGCTTCCTGGTGCTTTACAGCACTCTCTAAGCGGTTTACGGTGTCAGCATATGGCCCCCAACAATCTAGGTCCTCGTTTTACCGACTGCCAAGCAGCCAGGAAAATCAGAAGATCCAGGCAGTTCAAATGGTTATAAAGATTTATTGCAAGCTTAAGCTCTCTACAAGAATCTGAACTACTAACGGCCAAAGCAAATTGGAGGTAGATAAGAATCAATGGAAATCAAGGTGGGCTGGACTTAGTTCTCCTGGGGGCACAAAGGGCATATATTTATGACAGTTGCAGCATCCTGGTGGTCATGTGATCACCATTTGCGACCTTCCCAACTAGTTGGCTTTTGATGCTAAGCAAGTCAATGGGGGAAGCTGGATTTGCTTAATGACTGTGTGATTCATTTAACAGCCGAAGGGATTTGCTTCATAAATGGGCCAAAAAGGTTGCAAAGTTAGATAGTACTCCCTTAACAACCTCCTTGCTTAGCAATGGACATTCTGCTCCCACTTGTGTTTATAAGTTGAGGACTCTCTGTATTTGATCTAGTTTCCCTCTGCCTTCAGTGTGCAGTGGGGAAGGGTCTCCCTGCTATTACTTTTACATTTATGCACCGGCACAGAGCCAAATATGACATAGTGTGATCAAGTCATAGTCCAGAAGTACACTTACACTTTCTGTGTCTTCAAGCATCCTTGTGGTTTCCTGCACTTCAGGGGCACTCGGGACTACAACTGGCATGGGAGGCCGAGTCCTGCCTAGAGTTCCAATTGATGCTGTCTTCACTGAATGAACTGGATGGCTAGAAGCTTGACACAGTTATAATCACGGTCAATCTCTTAACTGACAAACGTATGTAATGGCATGTGGATAATGAACCAGGTTTGTGGTGATTCAACACAGTCGGATGCAATGACATTCCTTTCAGGTTTTGATTCTGCACCAAGTCTACACACAGCCCGCCAACTACAAATCAACGGACACTATTATAACTGAAAAACCGCAGAAGCCAAAGACTGAAACTGTTATTTAGAAGCCTTGAATGAACCTAAGCTGGGAGGCCGTAAGGATAATACTTTGGAAAGCAGCGATATATGATCCTAGATGTCATGGACGTTTTGCTGGGAAATTCGTTTAGGAAAATGACGTTCCCAGGGAAAGTCAAAACAGGAAAGATGGCAGCTGTGTCATCGTGATCCAAACCCCTCCCCTTTTGTATAGGCATCAATGAGCCATAGATACACAAAAGGATGGTGCTTCAATTGTAATGCCACAATTGTCTTCTTCCTTGCTTTAATGAGCCCACTTGGCTGCTGGGAAGGAAGAGCAGGAACCACTTAATAGCAATAGCACTTAGACTTATATACTGCTTCATAAGGTTTTACAGTCCTGTCTAAGCCGTTTACAAAGTCAGCATCTTGCCCCCCCCAACTATCTGGGTCCTCACTTTACCGACCTCGGAAGGATGGAAGGCTAAGCCAACCTTGAGCTGGTCGAACTGCTGGCAGGGGGCAGAGTCAGCCTGCAATGCTACGTTCTGCCACCACAGCTCTTAATAGCAATAGCCCTTAGACTTATATACCGCTTCATAAGGCTTTACAGTCCTGTCTAAGCAGTTTACAAAGTCAGCATCTTGCCCCCCCCCCCCAATTATCTGGATTCTCATTTTACCGACCTCGGAAGGATGGAAGGCTAAGCCAACTTTGAGCTGGTCAGGATCGAACTCCTGGCTGTGGGCAGAGTTAGCCTGTAATGCTGCATTCTAACCACTGCACCACCACGGCTCTTAAGGTTCCCTATTTTTGTGGAATTGAGTCCTATCACGGCACCCATGGCAGAACCAGACCCACCTAGCCTATACGAGCATCAGTAACATTTATATCCCAAGTGCAAAGAGATGGGAAAAAAATTATCTTTGGAAGAGTCCCATGGCAATTGTGGTTTACTCAGGGGGGATTTATTTATTCCAAATATTCAACTTTCTGCAACCAGCTTTGATTTAGTACTAGCTATATTTGGGTGATGGCATAATTTCTGCAGCATTTTGACCTTGCCTCTGGCCTCACTACCTCAAAATTCTCATTTGCCTCAGACCGACGGGCAATATCTTATTACTTGCCACTCCTTAGGACTTTTTATTACTTATTCCTTTTTATTGGTACAGCACTCTGTACACATTGAACATTGGACTGGACCCAAAGACTTTAGAGCTCCTGATTATCTGAGAAAGCAATGTTTTAATTGTGATGTTTTTAAAAATGCGATGATAAGTTTGAACACAATTCTGTGAGTAGAATTAGAAGGCTCAAGAAAAGGGCAAAATCATTTTTATATAAACTGCACAGATTTTTTTTCTTAAAAAAAAAGCAAAAGGTGGGGAACGTGGCTATTTTCTTCTAAGCTTCCCTGCTAAATTGGCAAGACAGGAGAGATCAGTTCTTTGCATTAAAGAAAATAAAAGGGTCAGTGTAACAAGAAAAGTGATTTATTCAATACCCCCCACACCAAGACATTCCTGCAGAAGAGTGCCATTAAGCTGATCTTCTACAGTAATTGTGACTTTGTAGCAGTTGTCAAAAACTTCAAAGAAGTTCTGACATTTGTTTCTGGATCAGCGTTTTTTCACATTTGGCAACTTTGAGATGTGAGGACTTAAACTCCACACGTGCTGGCTGGGGAATTCCAGAAGCTTAAAAAAGGAAACGCCAATCTAGAACAGGCGTCCCCAACCCCCAGGCCGTGGACTAGTACCGGGCTGCGGCATGCCAGCAACCGGTCCGCACAAACAAAGCCCCATCCGTGGGATGCAGGCAGCACACAAAACCATTCATCCTTCAGTCCACGGAAAATCCTCTCCACGGAACCGGTCCCTGGTGCTCAAAAGGTTGGGGACCTCTACTTTACAAGCATGGCTATTGTAACTATTGGCTGTATTTGCCCTTAACACTAAGCTAGCAATTTAAGGATGTTTTAACACCCTGGCATTGCCTAGTTCAGGGGTCCCCAACCCCCGGGCCGTGGACCGGTACCGGGCTGCAGCATGCCAGCACAAACAAGCAAAGCCCCATCCACGGGATGCAGGCAGCACACAAAACCACGCACCCTCCAGTCTGCGGAAAAACCTCTCTCCACAGAACCGGTCCCTGGTGCCCAAAAGGTTGGGGACCTATGATCTAGAAGATGTGTTAAGGTATTGCTCACCTATCCTCTCCATTCAACTTTCCCTCTTCCGTACTCACCTTGCTGCGATAGTAAAGGGGTGCTTGGCAAGGCAGGGTCGTAAGCGCTGCCAGTGGGTGGGACGGCTGGCACAGCGAAGCTCTTCAGAGGATGAGAAGGACGGACGTGGGCAGTGGGGAGATTCTGGCCTGTCTCCTCTTCCTGGGTACTGGGTAGGTAGGATGCCGACGCACTCTCTGGCTCTGGGTGTTCGGCACAACATGTCTGAGACGAAGAAGCTGGCATGGTGTCTGTGCTAGGCGTATTTCGAATCGTTTCTGGAAATGAAGGAAGTGAACCGTTAACTTTAACTTTTCAACCTAACACTCAGAGAGTCCCTGAAATTGCCCGGCGCCTTCAATGCTATTCGTTGGGTCACAAACTCTCTTTAGTTCCAAAGAAGGCCAACAAGCTGAGAGAATGAAAAAAAAAAATCACCCCAAAGCTCACTTAGTTAGCACTTATACACAACTCTACACTGCTGCTAAAGTTTTATGCTTTTTATTAAGGCTACATAAAGGGTTAAATTGTTTTTGTTTTAAATCTTAGCATCTGATACAATCACTGAATAATATTAAGCTTTCCAAATCACCCACTGAATTTTCTATCTTATTCATCCCTTCAGTGAAGTGTCTGGAGATTTCTTAGTTGGCTAGCTTTCAGGTGGTTTTATTAATGCTAGGTATAGATTCCTCTAAGCTGTTAGTTTTTCCACATGCGATGCAAAAACGGGGACTCTTGATGTTGGAAATTAAATCAGATGCTACTAGCGCTCTACAATTAAACAAGGGAGCGTTCTCACTTCAGAGTCATTATTTGCAGCTTTAATAATAAGAGAGCAAATTATGCAAATCTAAATTCTCAACAGAGAAGCTGAATTACCATCAGATCCAAGATTAAATAAAATTCCAAAAGCTTAAATGTGCCGTTTACTAAAAGCACAGAAACGACCACCTTATTCTCAGCGCTTAAGGTGTGGAGGGCTGTTGAGCAGTTTAACAGTTCGACTCCCAACAGAACAAAAGTGCGGCAAAACAAATCAAATCCGTCTACAGTGTGTGTGCCGTTGCAAAAGGAAAAAGGAGCACATAATTAGTTCCAATCAGTAGATACAACCTTCCGAGTTTGGTAGATTTGGGCTAGAGATGGGCCACCCAAACAGGTCGTTTGATATCTGCAATTAGATCGCGTGAGGTTCTGGTCCTCACGATTCTCTGGTCCTCCAAAAACTGACCGTTCTTCTCACCTGTGGAATTAGCCCTGTCTGAATGGGACACAGATGTGCCAACTGGCCATAGGTTTGCCTGATGATGGAGATAGTTGCAGGTTGGAGAGGCCAGGCTGCCGGAGTGGAAATGATGGTGAGGGTTATCAAGAGAATGGATGGGATGAGCACTAACCACAGCTGCGAACGAACATAAGACAGAAAAAAAAAAGCTTAACAGAAGACCAACCGGCATGCGGGCTGAAGTGAAGCCCCCCATCCCACTTTCATCAACAAAAATGCATTGAAACAAACAGACAGAGAGACCAGGACGCCCGGTTCCAGAGATCTGGAAGAAGAGACACTGTTCTGTCAAGAAATCCCCAGGGATACAAACATTAGGAAGCAAGAATTGCAGATGCTGGGCTGGCTGGGTGCTGAAAAGCATCTGATTTGCTTGAAAGGAAATTTACTGGTTTCCCGGCACCCTACGCTGAGGTGAGACGTGAGATTGAAGCACAGATGATCAAACTGAAGCGTCTGCCATATATGAGCAAAGAGGAATTATGGTATCTGAGGATGGATTGGCAGCTAGGCGTTGGATCATAATTAGGAATGGGTAATTTTGAACACGGTGTCTCCAACTTTATGGCATTATATAAACGTAATTGGATGCATTCCTCCACATAAAATTGTTCAGTTGATGAACTCGATTTAAAGTGTACAGAAACACATCCCCAAATAAATCACTGATATGATAATTTCCCTTCAGTTCACAATTTCTGCACTCATGCTACTGCCGAGTTCATTTATAAATCTTCGATTCTTAAGTAACCTTAAAGGATCATATTTTCACTATATAGATTGTTTCCTGTGTTGAAATCAACAGAGAAATCCTAGGTTTTAATTGAGCTGGCTGCAGATCCATTACTTTCCGCTTGCTGTAGTTAGGTTATTCTTTAACCCATGTAAACATAATGCTTTTAAAATAAAACCCAAAGAAAGTTTAATTCCCTGTTCCCACACTGCCAATGGAAGGGAATATAGTTGTGAGATCATGATAAATGATAAACCTGCAATGTATCTTATAATGAATAGTATCAAAGATCTGAATAGTTTAAGATATATTGCAGATTGGAATAAAATAAAGAGTACAGCTTACAACAAACTCAGTAACTCAACTATTCTCATGTTACTGGTTCCATTATTCTATGCCAGCCTTTAGCCATAATAAAACTTAGTTTTCCAGTAAAAAGAACCACACATTAACAGCACACCATGATAGAAAGAAATAATCTCTGAAAATGAAGGAACGTTACTGATCTCCCTTTATTAAGGTTGAGGGGGAAAAAATAGCAGGATCTGGCTAATTTACAATTGCAATCTGGCACTGATCTGTGTGGTTCTGGCATTTATCTACTCCATAACAGTTAAATAGATTAAATTGATAGAACCCTCAGTTGTACATGACCATTTTTTGGACTGGCCATACATAAACAATGGCTGTGCAAACTCCATTTTTGCTGGTAATATTTGTAATTTAACTCTGCTAGGCTTGTCATTAGCATATTGCTATGGAGAACCATAAATTACATCCCTATACTAAGGTGAAAAGTCCAAGCCCGTTCATTTCCGGGTGTAAGTCTAACCTGTGATATAATGCAGGCTATTCTGCTCAGAATATCTGCACGACACACAGACAGGCAGGTTGAATTATTTTCTGCTGCTGGGATGAATCTACAAAAACAAGAGGGCCTGGGGTTGAAGTCCCAGTCGAAGGAAAATGTAAACAGGCTATTTAGCCAGAAGTTTAATTACTGCTCTTAAAACTTGGGCATTGGACTATTGCTTTAAACGTACGGCAAGCTAATCTTGCATGGATGAGATGGAGCCAGAACCGTGTTTGACTCAATCAAGTCGGCTTTGGGAGGTAAACCCTGAAGCTAGACTTACGTTGAGGAGGTTGAGAATCAAAGGGCATCATCATCTTTGGCCGCATCCCTCTTCTTCCTGCCAGGGTGGACATGCTATCCTCTGACTCATGCCCTGGATTCAGAAGATCAAAAGTTAGGTTCTGCTCGTCTTGATGTCCATTAGGAAACAGTGGTGGAGAACCTATGGCACGCGTGCCATAGGCGGCACTCAGAGCTCTCTCTGTGGGCACACGCGCCATGCCCCGGAGATGGCAACTGTCCCTCTTCAACCAGCCGTCCGCTAACTCGCCGAGGTCTCAGGTGGCTGGATGCATCCCAGCATGGCTGGTTTCCCTCCCCTCCATCCCATCCCTCCTGGCCTCACATGCTCTCCTTTTCCCGGGCACGACCCACTGCATCGCCTCCTCAGCTGTCAGCTGGCCGTCCAGCTCAGAGGCGGCTTCTCTGAACTGCTGGCGGCGGGCTGCGGAGCCCCAGAGTGCGCCGGTCGAGGAGCTGGCAGGCTGTGGCTCCTGACGGACACTGTCGGCCCCCATGCACTTGCTGGCCTCTGTGTGTGGGGGACGATGGTGTCAGGGAGCAGCCGCCCCGGCCCCTGCCTCGCCTTGCCCTGAGACAATGGCAACCCCGCCCTGCCTCGCTTCACCTCGCCTCACCCCGCAGGACGAGCCTCCTGCCCACCGCCCCACCTGCCAGAGACCCTCTGGATCTCCCCCAACCCTGACTAGCCCCCCAGGTGTCCCTCCCCACGAGCAACATCAAGGTGACCACGCCCACCTTGGCCAACCCACCCAATCTGCCATGACCACCACAGCCACGCCCACCCAGTGGGCCACGCCCACCTGGCACCCGGCGATAAATAAGTGGGTTTTGGGTTGCAGTTTGGGCACTCGGTCTCTAAAAGGTTCGCTATCACTGTTAGGAAAGAACCGTAAGATTCAGCAGGAAAGCATTTTAAAACAACCATCTTTTCCTAAAGAGGGGCCCTTCAAGTATTGAAAAAGTATTTTCACTGCCTTCAAAAAAAATGTTTCATTCAAAGAAATCTGCAGCCTTTGCGGCTGAAATTCTCAAAAGTGGAGAAGAATCCACTTTTTAGTAATACAAATGATATGCTCGACAATAATGAGCCATTAATAGCATTACTACTGCATTTTTTTTTCTGATTTACATTCTGATTGTCAACGCTGCTAACACTGGATGTTTTTGCATTGACAACAGATGGAAATGTAGCCATCTTTTACCTTTTTGCTTTTAGAGTTAGATGATGCTGGGAGGGGGGATGTGAACGAGAGTCCAGCTAGAGCCAGTGTTTCTCAACCTTGACAATTTTAAGGCATGTGGACTTAAAGGCATGTGGACATTGCTGGCTGTGGAATTCTGGGAGTTGAAGTCCAAATGCCTTAAAATTGTCAAGGTTGAGAAACACTGAGCTAGACATAACAACACTGAATCCAGCGTGAGAAACAAGGTTATTGTAACCAGAGCTGATAAGAAATTGACAGGAAAGGAAGCCCACACTTCAAGCTAATTGGGGAATGTGATTTATGACTGTTAATTGGAGGAGGGAATTATGCTTTGATACTATGTGCTCAGGGGAGGGGAATTCAGTTTTTGGCTTGATTATGCAGTACCGATGTTATGCTACTCAAAATAAAGATTCTTTAAGGTAAACAATGCCTCGAAGTTCTTTTGAAGAGTTTCATCTGTCGGAACCATGACATCTGTTATGTAAACATGGAATGATTAGTAAAAAAAAAATTTGTGGCAACTGAAGTGAGCTGTCCTAATAGGGGAATTTTCACAACTCTTCACCACAATCTATTCTATGCAACTTTGTTACGTCGGGTTCTATCATTTACTACCAAGCTAAGAATGAGGTCAGCATCATCTATCCTCACCTCTGTATGAGTTTCGTCTCTGGTGAATGTTGCTGTCCATAGAGTTGTCAACGGGTGTGATGTCTTGGGAATTACGAGGGATTGGGGTATCGGTCATGATAGGATTGGGATCTGGAGATTTATCAATAGGCTTCAGCTCCAGCCTCTCGTGATGGATCCAAAGATCCGGTGGCTTGACGTCCTTGGAATTGCCTTTGTATTTATGAGACCCATTCACAGATTTACAAGCGGCTCGTTTTCTTTGAAAGGAAAAAAAAAACCACTTATCCCATTTTCCTGCAAGAATGATCTTCTATAAAAGTATCTTTGCGAAGAATAACGCTGCCCAGTAGTACTTTTTGTGAGGGTCCTTGGTGCTCTCTGAGCTTGACTGTTTTCTTGCAGATTACCCAAACTAGGTAACCTCATTAGTACAAACAACCAAGCTCAGAGAGCAGATTTCAACCCTGAGCTACCAATATTTCCCTTTATTAATATGCTTTGGATTGTGCATGAAGGATCTTCATTCTTTCTTTCCAAATGCTCATCTCAAAGAAGGGTCCTTACGTATCTTACTTGGGTGCCAAAGTCCATTCTGTACCATCAACATTTTTACCTCTCAAGCACCGAGAAGCAGCATGAAGGCAAACAGTTACTGTTTTCACTTCTGCTGACTTTAAATATTGGGGACTGTCCTGCCACTGGCTGCTGTATATCCTGTGGCAATGAAAATCACCTCATCCACACTTAATGCAGAAGGGGAAGGAAGCAGCTATGGAGATGACCTTGGAGAAGTCATCCAGAAGCTGTTAAGACCACCAGATCTTATCACTGTAAGCCTATCTCAATAAAGCATAATTTTAGCCTTCCTGCAGAACCAGTTTCTTCATCTGATCTACTTCTATGCTGGCAAACAGAAAAAAAAGAAAAGAAAATATTATCAGGGAAGAGTGAGGCAAATGTTCCTACCATGGAGAAACAGAGGCACAGCAGCTCATAAAAAAACAAACAAACCCATCCACCCAAAATATAGTTCTGAAATGGTTTCAACTATACTGAATCCGAACCATTATTAACTATCATTGCATATTATCTGAATACATTAATTCACCCTCCAACATTATTCATATTATAGAATCAGAGAAGTCTAGAGCTGTTAAGCAGGCACAGAATTTTTATTTGAGAAAGCCCTAAAATTTAAGTCCACAAAAGTAAAATAGGCAACTTTAGTGTGCCTTTTATTTTGCTTTCATTGTAAATCTGTATCCCTGAAACCAGCAGAAAGACATTCACTCACTCACCCCCCCCCCCCAAGGCAACTGAAAACAAAACCTTACTTTTTTTGGTGAGAGGTGGTCCGTCGCGTGCAAAATACAGCAACAATCACTACAACCACAATGGTGATCACTCCCACAGACACAATTATTATCAGAAGCATATTGTATTCTAGGGGGGAGGGGCTGCCATGAGGGCTGTTGCTTCCTAAGAAAGAACAGAAAAATTACTCAAAATTATTTTAGAGCTGTAATTTCAATGTGAATGAAAGAATTGAAAATTACTGCTTAGGCTAAATCAAAGCCCATGTTATGCGAGAGATACATCCTGCCTTGTCAGGAATTCCAACTGAGTTTTTCTCTAATAAGCCCTTGACACTGAAAATTGACCTGAAAATCACTATATTTGGGGAAATTATAACATGAACCGTTTCAAGTGCTTGGCCACAAACAGAGATGAGAAGATACTGACCACTGATGGGTGTTTTATAATCTGTTCCAACATCCACTGGCCGGTTTCCTTTTCCTGCAGATCCCAATGCTGAAAAATAAAAAAGTAACATGTTCAGGGTTTTGACTATCTCATCTTGTTCACTTTTGAAAATTTAATACATTGTTCTTTTGGTTTTACACAGATCACAGATAGGCAATTTGTGGCTCTCCAGCACCTATTCAGTTTGAGATTAAATTACCCCAAATATGGATTATGGTTAGGGTTATGGGAACAGGAGGGTTCCAATAGGCCAACAACTTTTTTTAAAAAAGAGCCCTCTCAAAAACATCAATGCCAAGTTGTGCCAGAGAATTTAGATTATTTTGCTAAAGAATTTTAGTGGAAAAATATTGGACTTTTTTTGGGGGGGGAGGGAGTTAAAGGAGGAAATAGGAACAGTTCGATTCTCATAATACTTTTGCTTCAATCCCCAATGTTAAAACGCTAAAAAAACAAACCCTAAAGCCCCTAAAAATATATTTGGAAGTGTTAATTACATCCTTTTTTGTAATCTCATCAAATAACTGGTCTCTGAAGCCCTCTAAGAGGCTGAGTTTTTGTCTGATTGCCCACCTATCTCCAAGATAGACACATACTCCAAGTACACACACACACACACACAGATATACACCGAGAGATTGTAGCAGATATTTAAAGACGTCAAACTAATTATATTAATAGCGATAATATACCTTTGTAATCAAAGCCTAAATCTTTTCTGATAACAAGACAAAATGTAATTTTATATACATGTAATTTTCTGTACATGTTTTTCTTTTTTCCTAATTCCCTTTCCCCCATTTTTTTACAGCTGGAGCCTAATGCTTATCTTACAAGACCTCATACTATCACTGATATGGCAGGTATTTTCAAGACATATTAAATCCAAAAGGGAAGTGGGCACATTATGATTATCCCCCCTGCTTAATCCTTTCTAACAAAGCCCAGATCACATGTAAGAATCTCTACAACCGATGTAGCATCCAGTTCTTGACAAATTCCAGTTGATAGATGTTCCTGTCCTTTGGGGGCTGATAAGAAGTAAATGTAGTGAAAAACTCACTTCAAAGAGAACACAAGGCTGGATGATTGCAACCGTTCTTTGCCACTGAGGGCCTTTATTATTCTTATTGCTTTCTTGCTTTCGTTTATTTAAAGCTATTGTATATTGATTTTGGTTTCTGATAACCATATACAAACAAATCCTTATTTATTTATGTGAATTATTTTTGCAACCGTATTGTCAGGCCTTCTAAGAAATAAAGGAATACTATAAGAGTAAAAAAAAACAACCCTAAAAGATTAAAAAAAAATCAAAACTCCCATCCAATAAATGGAATATTTTCATTTTAAAAAGAGCGAAACGTAGTGGCATACAGAGAGTTTAAAAGTCACTGTGGAGTTTTTAATTTGCAATAATTTCACTTTAGATTTTTTAAAAAATTGCATACATTCCAAATATACTGTCCGCCAAAAGGAGCCCCAGGGTTTTATATTTTAAAATTTCACAAGAATATTGTCATTCAATAGCACAAGTAGAACAATAATACTCATAAAAGATAGCACCACAACATAAAGCAGATTTATTGGTTTACCTTGATCATTAGACATTTTATCTGATGATTCAGCTACCAAGGCAAGCACAGGGGAAGAAGAAGCACACAAGAGAGCAACGTTCAGTGACATGGAAAGAACAATCTCTGAAAATGATACTCATATTGGACACTATGAAACTCAAATGTCCTCCATTACCGAATGGTCACTTAGTGACCATTCAAAATTCTGATGGGACCTCCCTGGAGGGTATTTATGACCCAAATTCAAAGTTCTGATGGGACCTCCCTGGAGGGTATTTATGACCCCCCATTATTATGTGACCACATTTCAGGTGCTCAGCAACCAGCCCGCATTTACGGCTGTTTGTAGCATCCCGTGGTCATGTGACCGCATTTTCCTGACTGGTTTTGTTGAAAAACTGGCTTTGGTTAATGACTGCTGTAAAAGAGGCTGTAAAAGTCAGGTGGGTCACACATGGTTTACCCAATGTATAACCAGCACTATAAAGGGCAGGTTCCAATACGGTCATAACTTGAGGCCTACCTGTACTACTGCTAAAAACGTAGGTGGAATCTTTCACCTAATGACAAAACCTTTTGCAAGACACAAACTTGGGGCTGAAAAGAAGCAGAGGCACCCATCTGTACGGTTTCCTCAACAGCCTGTCGCTTGAAGAAGAAAAGAGAACGAGGAAGCAGCAGGCCAGAACGACAGCAAGGAAGGAAAGAGGCACGAGGAATAAAAAATGGGACTTTTCTCCCGGCTTGCTTCAGCTTTGACCAGCCGTGGCATGCCATCCAGCTCCCAAAAGATGAATCCTGGGAGAACGCATCTCTCAAAGAGACAAGGTTGCCCACCCCTGGGCTAAAGCCTTTCAGAAAGCATTAGCTGCTCTTCAGATCAGCCAATATATTACATAAATCTCAGAAACCTATTTCCTAACAAAAACATTCCAGGCCGCTGCGTTGCAGCGTAGAAGTCCAGATAATAATAATAAGTTCTTCTAATGAAGACAATGCCTGATAAACAATCTGCTAAAAAAAACCCCATGTAAAATATTGCTTATCACAAAAATACCCTTTAATTTAGTGCTTATTGGTTTTCACCCTGCAGCAGAGGTTCCCAACCGGGGGTGTGAGACGATATTCCAGGGGGTGTGAAAACTTGGGTTTAGAAGTTTCAAAATTATAGCGTATATGCATAACCAGGTATTACTTTTGTAAGGGGTGCGAGAATGTATCAGAATCTTACTTAAAGGGCTAAGGAGATTTTAAAAGATATTAACTGATTTAATATTTAGGACTTAGATTTATAAGGGAAATGAAAATTAGCCATTAGCATATAGTTTTGAATTATAATACGGAAGTTGGATTGAGACAACAAAGGATACTTTATTAGTAAGTGATGAGGTACTAGGATGAGCAATAGAATATATTTGTGAAATTAAGTAAGAATGTACTTAAATAAACAATATGTGTGTTTTAGATATGGCAACTATTTTGTAATGAAATAAGGGAAATTTGGGTTACCCGAAGTCTAAATATTTAAAGGCTAAATTGGAACACTGTAATTGAAGTTAGGTAAAATTTAAAAACAGGACATGGATATGTATAAGTTAAAATATATTGATAAATGCCTTAATTGATTGAGTTATAATTAGAAATGTATTAATTTGAATGTGATATAATAATCAAGGGAAATAAGAGAGGGAATTTTTGATGATGTAACCTGAGACATGTACGAAAGATCTTGTTACTGGACTATTGATTACCCAATCACCACGCTGCTTCCTAAACACTTGGGATGTAAAACTGGAAAATTAATAAAACTTGTTGTTGTTTTTTAAAAAAAGAAACATTCTAGGGGTGCAGGGTATAGAAAATGTTAGGAACTGCTGCCCTACAGAAATAACATGAAAGAATTACTACCTACCTTTCCTTTATCACAAACGTTTTAACAACTGTTTGTTTCCATCCACCTGGGTCATGGCAAAGTAAAACCAAAATCCCAGATAGAAAATTACCTTTTTAAAAATGTTTTACAGCTCCCGGTACCAGGTGAAACCCATTTTTCCTCATCAATTGCTTGTTTCATATAGTAAATCAGAAGCGTTGGGCCTTCCGCTGCAACCTACCTTTAGGTGTCCTGAATTGAACGGCCTCTGACATAGGGCCCATGCCTTTGGAGTTCCGGGCTTGGATCTTGAAATAATACGCTGTGTCAAGGGTCAGCTCTTGAATCTGGTGGGTCAGTCTATTGCCTACGACGGGTTCAATGACCCAATCGTGTATTTCAGCATTGGCATCGGTGTTATAGTAAATTATGTAGCCTGCGTAACAAAAACAGAAGAGCTGGTGAGTTATGAAGGCATGTCTCCAAGCTCTGAAAAAAAATCACGTTTTCAAGTTTTCGTCTTGCAATCTCTTCTCCTAAAAACACAGGTTTTGAACTATTGCCATTAGAAAAAGTGTGTGCGTTTAAGGAGGGCGAGACCATCCCTCCCCATCCATTCATTTTCTTTTAGCCCAGCCCTCAACCACATGTACACCTTCTTCCAGATGTTGCTTAAACTGGCAAATTTTGTATGTGCCAAGAGTTTGTAAACATATGTAGTAAGGTTGTACAGCACTTCCAATTCAATCCCCCAAAGTGGTTCAGAGTGCCCAAGGGCACAAATACAGCATCTCTTTTGCAACTCTGTCAAGTAGCTATTTCTTTTCCTGCCATTGGGCAGCTGCTCTCCACAGCTGTTGTGCAACTCTGCCTGGGGTGGTGGGAAGCTACTTAAGAAGTTGGAGACAAGCAATACATCTCTAGTCCTCCGTACTCTGAAGTATCTTTCTGAAATCGTATCTGAAGCATTGCACAACTCAGACATTTGCACAGGCAAGGGACAACTGCATGCACACTGTTGCATTTGTTGTGCATCCGATGAATCATCCCTTTTGCCACCCAAAAATATGTAAGCACAATCAATAAAAAAAAACTTAAGAGTGGATCCAACATAACTAGTATCTTTCTTCTCATTTATCTGTAACCACATCATCCTCACTGTATTTTATCCAAAAGACATTTCACCTGTAATTTTGCCATTGGCTTCAGATGGAGGCTGCCAGTTGACAATTATAGTTCTGGGCTTTCCTTCTTTGCTTACCACCGTTACATCTTTGGGTGGAGAAGTTGGAACTGCAAGAAAATGTCAATTAAAAACAGATCTTTATAATCCAGAGTGTTTTCTACAAAAAAAAAAAAAAGGCTAAAGCAAAGGAAATAACAACAACATAATCCTGTTAATAAAGGCATGGCATATGACGAATACCTTGTTCAAAAGTAGTGCCATGGGCTGTCATGCTCCATGTGCTTGCTCTTCGGCCTTTTGTCACCATGACAGAGAATTCGTATAAGGTGTTTGGTTTTAAGCCGGTGACCAAGAAGCTTAAGGTTGTTGTATTTGCTGTCTATGAAAATCAGAAAATAAAAGTGTAAAATATTTCGTTCCTATTGTTCCCCTTTCTCTTGCTCACTCATGGAAACAGACATTCAATTTCTTTTTTGGTTGCAGAAGGTTTGGGCAAAATTCCTGCGATCCCACCATTTTCCTTACCTTGTACTTTGTGTTTGCAGGGATGTTGGTTTTCCAGCGGACGGTGTAGTAACGGTTATCTGAAACCTTCTGGCTCTTTGGCAGAGAATTGTCTGCCCAGGTAATGCGAACGGTGTCGTGGCTCAAGATGGAAGCCTGAACTCCCACGGGTGGCATCATGGGGGAGGGGTCTGGCACTGGAGTGTATGGAGCATTAACAACAAATAAATCAACTTCAGAAGTGTCTAAAGAATTGATGGGTAAAATGTAGGGTATTGCAATACAAAAGAAAGGTGGCGTTTATACGTGAATAGAAACAAAAGGGTGGAATGCAGGGTAATACAATGGAATGAGAGGTGAGGAGTGGAGAAAAAGAGAGAAAAGCCAGAGTTAATAAGCAACATGGCACCAGCAAAAAAACAAGACCTCAGTAATTATTTTGCTTCCTTTTTAAAATACACGGCATCCACAGATTCTACAGGACTTAGCATTTGAGTAGGTTATCGAAGATAACGAGGACAATGACTTTCAAACCTGGGTATTCATTTGAAAGTTTACTAATTGGGATATACAGTATTATAGTTGCATTAAAATATTAATTTATTCCAACTCTGGAAAATCAAGGTAGAATTAGCATCCAACAGAGACAGTGATAGAGGAGTAAACAGGATTAATGCCTAGTATTAAAAGGAAAGTCTGCATTTCTGCAAGCTGAAAGACATTCAGAAAATATCTTTATAAGAACAACTAGGATCTAGCAGCCCAGCAACAAAATACCAAATCAGTGTTTTCTTTCAAATTACCTACCAGATAGTGCCTTTTGTCAAACAGTAACAATTTAACAAATCAGCTAGGATGATTAAAGGACTGGAGACTAAAACATATTAAGAACGGTTGCAGGAACTGGGTTTGGTTACTCTAGAGAAAAGAAGGACCAGGGGTGACATGATAGCAGTATTCCAATATTTGAGGGGGCTGCCACAAAGAAGAGGGGCTCAACTTATTCTCCAAAGCACCAGAAGGCAAGACCAGAAACAATGGATGGAAACTAATTAAGGAGAGAAGAAACCTGGAACTAAGGAGAAACTTCCTAACAGTGAGGACAATTAACCAGTGGAACAGCTGGCCTCCAGAAGTTGTGGATGCTCCATCACTGGAGGCTTGTAAGAAGAGACTGGACAGCCATTTGTCTGAAATGATATAGGGTCTCCTGCTTGAGCACGGGGTTGGACTAGAAGACCTCCAAGGTCCAGCTCTATGCTGATTGACTGATGGATTGATTGATTGACCTCTCTACAATGTTTAAAAGTTTGGTTTTTATCCAACTGGTCGTTTAGTTTAAAAAATGATAACGACACACAGTACTGAAAAACATAACATGCTTTTGATTGACATGGGTCTAAACCAACATGCTTACAATTATAATACTGTAGATTGGGAAGCTCAGCAAACAAATTTAAGAATGTATAATTCATGCCATGGCCAATGTCCCAAACTGATAGTAGGGGTTATAAAGGAAATCAGGAAATCACTGATCCAGATTTCAAAGTCATTGCTCAGAAGACAGTTCAGCAAATCATCTCTGAACACAGAACAAAGAAACAAGCCATCAGCAAACTAGATATGGTTTGTACTTCCAATATATTTTTTAGCTAAACCATCTTGGCTATCCTATCTTTACCTGTATAGGCTCTAGTCACTGCACTTTCATAAAGAGGAATTCCTTCACCAACGTTGTTATATGCTTTCAAAGTTATCACATAATGGGAACTGGGATCTGGAAAAAAAATTATTAATTCAATTTTTATAGCAAATCATTACTTTTTTCTATTATAATAAATGTGCTTGATATTTTCACATACAGCATGAAACCGCACGATGCACACTAGAAACATCTGTTTTCAGAGATAATTCAAAATAATTTAGCTTTATTGTATTAACTCAGGCACTACAACAAGAATTAAAGAAACTTAACATTCGTTCATTTTGCTATTATTTCCAAACATGAAAACTAGAGTGAATATAGATACAGACACTTTTATCACCAAAGGAGGACATAAAAAGCAAGCATTTGGATCAGCATTGATTTTATATTGTTACTTAGCGAAGTATCAGATTAAAATCTTTTGTAATTACCCAAATTTTCAATAGTGTAGTATCGTTGCTTATAATCCACCTTGATAGTCTGAGCGTGTGGACTGCCTACACCATACCCTATAGCATAGCCTCTGACCACAATGTTTTGGTTTTCTGGTGGGGTCCAGCTGACAACAATACTGGTTACAAGTGGACGGACGTGCAACGAACTTGGCACTTCTGGAACACGAGTTTCTACAAAGAAGAGAACTTATTTAAATACGTTAAGCTAAGAAATAATAAACCTAAAGGACTTATTTACTTTTAAGTGACGTCACCAAGTTATTTAAACCATTATATCCGCCCAGAGTCACCTTATAGGGGAGATGGGTGGCACAAACATTTAATGAATAAATAAATGTAAAATAAATAAAATAAAATACCGTAGCTTCTTAGCCCTATAAAGTACTACTGATGTCAGGACTACCTTTACTGTAACAGCTAGAGTGACAGAATCTTGCAAGTCTGGATGTGCCTCCCAC
This sequence comes from Protobothrops mucrosquamatus, assembly GCF_001527695.2. Classification (NCBI taxonomy): domain Eukaryota; kingdom Metazoa; phylum Chordata; class Lepidosauria; order Squamata; family Viperidae; genus Protobothrops; species Protobothrops mucrosquamatus. Next base: position 62,644 of record NW_015387979.1, on the reverse strand, counting down.
CCTTCATTTCTGCCTTTTCTCACGAAGCTTTCACGTTCGTAACACATGTACTCTGGTTAAATCTTGGTTAACCATACCATCAAGGTCGCTTTCAAATGTTTCTGCTGATATCCAATCCGTAGCTATTCCTGTGCCATTAACTGTTAAGGCAGCCACTCGGAAGCTGTACTCGGTACCTCGTTCCAAACCTGGTACAAAACACATCATACTGAAATATAGTCTTCAATATTAATTGCAAGCAAGCGTTCTGCTTCTAATTAGAACAGCAATAGTTCCATTATCCTGTTACTTCAAAGTGCCCCAATGAGTATCTTCAAATGATGATTATTTCGAAGTTATCATTTGAGTCACGGCTGACACAGATCTAGTTAAACAAATAATTTTATGTTTTGGCCTTTCATCTTCCTGATGATTACTGGAGCATAACCCACAGCTAAGCAGGACAAATCAACAACGTTTGCCGTAAGGCTCCAAAAGATTTGGTTGACAGAAATTACTATCTATCAAGCCTGAGAGGACTGACACACTGCAATGACCTTTCCTGTATGTTGGTGGCAAAAGACTATGTAATTTTCCTTCAGCAAATAGGAGGACTAAAGAGTTCCAAATGATTTACTCATTTTATTTCCACAGCAGGTGGTCTTAACATTTTCTATAAAAGCAAAACACCTAGACAAACACGTTAACAAAACAAAAGTGAATTAAAATATTCTCATCTGATAAAATCTGATTTAGGGGGACATTTCTAGATGGATTAAGCCTTATTTCAAGGACAGAGAAGGCAGAACAAAAGAGGGACTTCCCGAGAGATAAGAAACGCCCGCCAATCTTTAGGATGGCTTGACTGAAAAAGGAGCATCTGTGATGAACCCACAAACTAGAATGAGCTAAGAGCAAAAGAAATATTACAAGGACAGAGAAGGTTATTTTGTATAATAGACCCTCTTGTTTTCCTAAAATAAGAAGCTTGCAGTTAGTTTAGGTTATTATTAGATTGGGAATTCCAACTTATTCACCTTCAATGAGCTGTGAAAGTTGTGTCCCCACAATGATTTCGGTGACATCACTTTTGCGTATCACTTTTCGGTAGCGAATCTTATAGCCAGTAATTTGCCCATTGTGTGTTCCTGTGGGAGGAGGCTGCCAATGCATCATAATGCTCTGTGGGAAGTTAAACGGCATTATAAATCATATTCTCTAAATTAAATTAGGCTAATTGTCATGCTTCATTAATCTCCACTATACTGGTCCGAGAAATAGTTTACACATACTTAGAAATATTATATATAAACTTAATATCTCTGACTTTAAAATTATGTATCTGGAAACAACTCAATTGTGTAACTTGCAAATAATATTGTATGTATGTATGTATCAATAATTTCCACAACATACTTTGAAACATCAACATGACTCTTCACCATTGGTCCTGAAACAATGAAAATCTTCACTATTGGCACACTGAGCTAGTACAGTCAATGATTACTGCAGCTTTTAAGCATGCAAATTGAGATTTTATCCAGTCCAAAAATAGGGAAGTTTATAAATCACAGCTGATTCATCATACACTCAAGATCTAAGGAAGAAAATAAAATGCTTCATCTTATGTCTAAAGAGAGAAGTGTCTTACCTTAGAGTTTTGCACTTCTAGTGTTAGATTCTGGGGCGCAGCACTGGGAACTAGAAATATTAAAAGAAGTTACTCAAATCTGCTTCAAAATTGAACATCTCTCAGGGAGCCCTATATCCCCAATGTAAATTAAAAATGGAATTATAGCTGTTTCAGTTTAAAATCAAGTAGATTTTACCATGATCTCCCAATTTCACTGCATTTGTGGATGTGTTTGTGCGCGTACGTGTGTGTGTAAATTTTCAGAGCAGTATCTACAAATCTACTGCCAAGATAATAATACTTTGTGTTGATAGAAGCAAATTGGTTATGTACAAAATGCAAATAAATACATATGAATTCTTTCTGTAATTGGAAAACACTTACCATCTGACAGGGTTCGAATGACAACATCTTGAGTAGAGACTCCTGGACCATGCTTATTGTAAGCCACAACTCTGAAACTATATTCTGTATATTTTTTCAAACCAATTATTGTATAGGAAAGACCTCCAACATCAATGTCCTATTTAAAAATATGAAAAATTATGATGTATAAATCATAATTTGGGCTCGATAATGTATTTAATATGCTCAATCCACATGAGGCTGAAATTATGGCTATACTTGAATATTTGCTCATTTCTGGTTCTGGAGATTTCTCTCTCTCTCCCAGCTATCCTGTGTTCATATCATAAACACAATATAATCGAGGACAAAATAATCTATTTAGATTCAAAGCAAAGCTTCCTAAACAGTCAGAATAACAAAGGCATGGTTTTTGAATAAATGAATGCTTTTATAGTTTTGCACCAATAAGATCAAAAATAAAAGGAAGTATTGACAAAAGTATTTTGACGAAACTCCCAAGATCTGGATTTCAGTATTAATTGAAATACTTGCCATAGATAATAAATATTAGCCTATCTCAAGAAATGCTAATCTTACTAATCTAGCTATTTGATTAACAATGATGGTGAAGATGTTTATATGGTCAAGGATCCAAAACGAACAAAAGTAGCTAATCCTAAAGAGAACTGTCATTGCTGACAAGACTTGTCACTCAACATTGGATAAATCCAATGAACTGGATACAACAATATATCAGGAAGACCAAAACTGTTGGTTTATCAAAATAGACATTGGTTTAAAACTCGTAGTGCAGGCATGTCAAACTCGCGACGTCACGTGACATCGCGCAACGTATCGGGCCGGTTTTGCCATTGCCGGCAATGGGGTGGGTGTGGCTTCCACGTGACGCGTCCGGCCCGCAGACCGACAGTTTGACACCCCTGTCGTAGTGGGTGAGGGTAAGCCATTGTTCAAAGCCAAAGCAAAAACTGGATTTTAATATATGTGAAAATTCATCAGAAGGTCACTCCACCAGACAATTAGCATCAGGAAAAAGTCACCTCTTCGTATATTGCGAGCAAGAGCTCAGAGAACAGGGGCATCCCTATCAGCCCATGCTTTTCTTGAGGAGACATTCTGATCTAACTGGAGTAGGGTTTTTTCTAGGTCTTAGCTATTAGCAGCAACAGCAAATGATAAATAGATCCAAGAATTATATCTCATAATCGTGATACGCAAATGTAAAAATTACTTTCTTAACATACACACTAATGTATCTCACCTGTTCATTCTCTGTTCCTTTCTCCATGTAATACAGTTTGTAGTTCTGAATCTCACCGTTGCCAGATAAGGGTGTACCCCAAGTAACAGTGATTGACGTGGGAGAGGTAGCATATGCACGAATGTTGGGGGCTGGACCTGGAAGCTGAACTAAATAATAAGCAGGGCATATTACAAAATAATAATAAAAAAATATTAACAACAAACTGTAAAAAGAGCAATGTAAATAGCATTCTATGAAATATATAGGCCCGCCGATATTTAATGCTTACCCTCAGGCTGTGTGGCTACTTTCAATGGTACTGAGCTCTCCCCAGGTCCATGTTTGTTTTGTGCTACCACTCTGAAAATATATACTGTTTCAGGCATCAGGTTTTGGACTGTCACTTGCATTTCTCCGGGATGACTTGTGTTTTCAACACGCTCCCTTTATTTAAAAAAAAGGGAAAAAAAGATTTGGGAGTGGAAATGGGCAGTTATGACTTATTAGGACAGATTATTGTTGTTTTATGTTGGAATGAAATCATCAGTTATGGGTGAATATTGCTACTGCTGTTTTGTAAATCATCCAGATCAAAGTATCTTAAAAAGTTAAATCATGGTGACAGTTGCCATGATTTAACTATTTAAGATACTGCTGTTTTGACTTACTCTAGGACAATCAATTGGGCAGCCATAGCTTTGCATTATAAAAGATGCAAAGTAACTATGATAAACTTCATTGAATTAATGTGGCCTAGATGATATAAAATAAACTCATTTGTAACCCCCTTGGTCTTCAAATAACGGACACCTAACTTTTAATACAACTTGAACAAAATATGACTTTTCAGTCAGAAATTTGTACAACATGACCTGCTTAAAAAAAGCACTACAATGTTTTTATCAGGATTTACAACCTGGGAGCCCAGACTGTTAAAAGATCTGCCACAAAAAGATGAATAGAAAAAAATGAAGCAAATAATTATTGCAGAACAGTATATATTGTACAGCATATAGAGACTCATGACTGGAAGTATTTAATACAATCTTTGCACGAGTGGAATCTGAGGGTATCTTCCATCAATGATCTATGCCTTTGGCATAGCTTGATATCTTAGCATCACAAAAGCCTGCACAATTTTGTGAAATCAGCTGAACTAAATATCTAATTCTGGTTATTTTCATATTTAAACTTCAGTCTGTAGTACTTACTAAAATTGGAGGCTGTCATACTTCGCCTATCAGCCCAATTACTGTTTTTTAGTTATGGGCCAATACTCCTAAAGGCTCACAGTTTAGCAATATTTAAATAAGCACACCTGTTACTCATTTCCTTGGTGTAGAACACTGAGTAGGTAAGATTGTCTCCCTGTGGGTCAGATGCAGGGGTCCTCCATGTTAGCTTGATGAAACGAGTAGACACAAGGGACGCCACAACATCTCGAGGGGCAGAAGGCAAAGGTCCAGTTGTAGCTGGTGCTAGATGGTCAGTAGTGGCACTGGTCAGTGAAGTGGGAGGTAATGTTGGGATGGCAACATCTTGTCATGTGCAAACATTGGGGAATATGAAGGGCAAACATCACGACGATTTAAGGAGAAAACAGAAAAAAAAACCAAAAAAAGAAATAAACAAAACCACGATGGAAAACAAAATAAAATGAACACACAAAAAAGGCCATTAAACTGAAAGCTGGCATGCGGGCAAAAAGGTAACTACTGAAAACTAATGGGAAATATCAAAGAGACATCACTATTGGAGAAGCAATCAAAAATCTCCATTGTAATGAAAGTGAGAAGGAAGGGTAGGATGAAAATTACAGATCAAGTATCATTTCATCATTAAAACATTAGTTTCTGAAAATTAAGTCTGGTTATGGGGTAATAGTTAATTTTTAGAAAACAATCTGTTCAAATCTGCAATCAAATGCATGGAGGATTATGACATCTGTCCTTAGCAGAACTAGGACAGAAATGCAGAACATTCAACGTAGCACAGTAAAACTTCTTAAAATATTGATAAATTACGTAATTTTCCATTTGGGACATTTATTTTTTAGTGATCTCAAATGCCTCACTCTGAACTGTCATACTAAAGTGGTCATGCTAATTTAAAATGGCATTTCTTTTTAATGCAACAATTATCTTTTAATTAATTGCTCTGAACAAAGAAGAATATTCAATTAAAAAAACTTTAAAATTGCATATTATATCCCTCTTCATTAAATCTAGTAAAAACTCATTAACAAAGTCATTATAACTAAATTCCATAATATGATCATCCATTCTAAAACAGAATGATTGTTTTGTTCCCCAACACTGGCCAACAGGGCTTTTTTTCTCAGAGAAAAGGTGGTGGAACTCACCTCCCTCCCCTGGCCACGCCCCCACCCAAACCTGGCCACGCCCCCACCCAAACCTGGCCACGCCCACGTTTGGCTTTGAGGGCGCCGGCGTGAGAGCCTCTGGATTCTCTGCCGCTTCTTGCTCGGGCAGGGTCGCCTAGGAAACGGGCCAGGGGCGC